>NC_134554.1:27584237-27789973 GCF_025594145.1 Primulina tabacum
CTGAGGGAACCCATTTATGGAAAAGGCCCCGAGGGAACCCGACGAGCGTATTTCTATTCGATCATGATAGGTCAGGGCCCAGTTGACCGGTGAGAGAGTTGCTGGTGTCCCCCGCCGCCAGTATTGAGGTTTCACGTAGATGGATCCATCGTCATGTCATGTCATGTCAGGAAAGTCACAATTAACGATCTGAATTCAACAAAGGAAAAAAAGGAAATGTTCATGATTATGTTTAAGGTTTTATGTCATGTCATGTTGAGGAAAAGGAAATTCATGTTCGCATGTCATGAAAATATTTATGTTTAAAGTTTTATGCATCATGAAAATGTTTACGAAAATGTTTATGTTTATGCATCTTCATGAAAACGATATTTTAAGTACAAATATTTTTCACCGTTATATGTTGACTGTATTACGTATTACTCGTTATAAAGATTATGGTGTGTTGAGTCTTTAGACTCACTAGGTGTGATGGATGCAGGTGGTATTGAGGGAGGACTTGATGAGTGATTTGACTGGACTGAAGGCGCACACAACCCGAGGACCAGCGCTTCTACTTTTTCCGCATTATGACTTTTGACTCATGCTTTATGATTAAAGATTTTTAAGATTATTTATTTATGCATTTGAGAGATTTTTGAGAGGTTTAGTATGGGCTATTCTTTTCAAATTATTGCTTTTTAGGTTTGGTAAAATGTTTGTCGATTTTATGCTTTAAAATATTTTCTTTGGATTTTTAAATACAGTTGGATGTTTATTTTTAAAATGATGTCAAAAATATTTTATGGTTCGGCCGATGCTAAGTAAGGTTTAAAAAAAAAAATTTTTCTAGTACGTTTAAAGCAATAAAAAGGGCAGGACGTTTCAACTTTAGCTTAGCTGAAAGAAATTTTACAGGTGTTACTATTTTGGAGGAATTAAAGTTTCTTTTATTTATGAAAGAATCACCAAAATGATTGAAAATTATGATGATTTTATCGGACAACCAGGTGGTTTTGGTACATTAGAAGTAATTTTTCACACTGTTTCTTGGGCACAACTTAATATCCATAATAAACCTATAGGCTTGTTGATTATCAATTATTATGACAGTTTGTTGACATTTCTTGATAAAGTTGTCGAATAGAATTTCATTTCAGAAAATTCACGATGGATGCTAATCTCTGCTTCGACTGCCGACCAATTAATGATGATTTGGAAGCTTTGTTCATAAGCCTTATCCGATGATAACAAAGATCAATTGGTCGCAATCAAGCAGTCAGAAAGAAAGTCAGATCATTGATTCAAAAGTCGTGGATTGATTTGTGTTTGTATCAGTTTGTTATCTTCAATAAAATTTCGTGCGATATCTCTTTCATTATGTACTCTTTATTAATAGTTATTTTGACATTAGGGACAATGTCATATTCTGATTGGGGGAGAACAAACTTTTTCTATATATATTAAAAAACAAAAAAACTTTAAAAAAAAGTATTAAAAAAATATTATTTTATAATAATACCATGTTTATTGTTTGTATCTTAATTTTTTTTGTGAAAATATCATACATTACATGTTTGAAGAGTTTAAATTAAAAATGTATTAATCTATCTAAGGATATTTAAATTTTTATTTGAAAAAAGTCGATTTTAATATTTAATCACTATAAAAATATGATTTATGAAATATTTTTGAGTGATTAACCATTGTGATAAGATCAGTTATTAAATATTATGGCCCGAGATATAACTAATAAAAGTGTCTAAAATTTTAAACTCATAAATATTTTGTGAGTAATTTGAGAGGATTGAGAAAACAGTTATCGAGCTTTTGTTGATCATAAGAGAGGGTATCTATTGTTTAGGTCGTGAGTTCTTATTTTGGGAAAATATTGAAATTTACTGAAAAAAGAAAAAAAAAAGATGTTGAAAATCTATGTAATTTTAAAGTTATATGCTAAGACACATTTATCTCACATAAAAAAAATTGGGGCCGCGTATGCCTTGGAGGGTGACGGGTTCAGGGTGATGGCTTCTAGGGCCGCTAGGTGCTGTCCAACGGCATGTTTGGGTTTGTTCTAGGTTCTAGGAGGGTCAACTAATGTCTGGACATGATGGCTAAGAGGCTGGAGTCGAGGCAAGCTAGGGATCAGACCAATTATGGATAGGGTTTTGTGCAGAAAAATTTCAAAATGTTCCTAAGCTGGTCTATGGGTCTTGCTTTGCTTGATTTGGGTTGCATATGGTATAACTAAGTGTTATTAAGCTATGGTTCAAGTTTGGTTAAGTTTCGAGTCAATAAGAATCAAAACCAGGATGTACGTTTAAGCCTTGAATACGAATTGAGAAATTAGTCGAGAATCCTAAGTTTATATCTAATAAATATTATGTGTATATTTTAAGGTGATATGTTAAGTTTGGAATGGTATGGGTTCTCATTATAAGGTCTAAGGATAAATTTGGAAAGTTAAAGTTTCAAGGGCAAGACAGTCATTTTACGTCTGAAAATGTTAGACGTCCTGGCAGTTCCCTGAAAGCCATAAATTTTAAATGCGTATTTTTACATTTTATGGAATTTTATGATGAAACGTTAATGATAAAAGACAAATTGCATGCTTGGTTTAAAATAAAAATGATTTTAATATGCATGAAATTTTATAAGTGATGGAAATACGAAAAGTTGAAGGAGGTGAATGAATTGTGACTAACATGATGATACGATGATAGCTAAGGCCAATGCTCAGTTGAGTGAGAGTGTCACTGATGTCCCCTCCGCCTGATACCATGTAATACGTAGATGGATCCATCGACCTACAGCTAATACGAAAGTCATTTGAGGATCTGAATTCAATAAAAAGGAAAACATATACGTATATAATGAAAGAAAATATGATATGATACGCTGAAAGGAGAATGTTAAAGTTTATGTTCATGAAAAGCTAGTTTAAGTAAAAGTATTTTCACTGTTGCTTTGAATGTATATCTATTACTTTTATCGTGATTAAGTTTTGTTGAGTCAATAGACTCACTAGGTTTTGATCGATGCAGGTGAGCATGAGATTGATGTTAACGGAGGTCTTGATAGTTGATCTAGCTGGACTGAAGGTGCACACAACCCGAGGACTGTCACAAGTTTTCCGCAATTAAATTAAGTTTATGATTTATGATTACTTAAAGATTTTATACTTATGATGCTTTTGAGATATTTTGAGAGGATGTGATAGTTAAGTTTATTTTTGAAATAATGTTAGCTTAGGGTTGGTTGACGTTTACGATTTTATGCTTTGAATTACTTTCTTTTGGATTTTTAAATATTAGGTTGGTTTGTTTATTTTTAAATGGTGCAAAATATTTATATCGAAGTGTTTGGAGTTTTCATCCGAATGGTATGAAAAAAATTATGATAATTTTAAAACAAAAATGAGTAGTGGACGTTTCAATATAAATATACATAATATTAATTTCTTGGTACCATTTAATGTTTGTTTGGTTTTACCAACCATTTAAAGTGGAAACATTGATTTAGTGTTTACAAATATACATATAGCACAATAAATACTTGACAACATTTACCAAGTTTTGATATATTTTATATACTTATAAGATAATAATAGATAACATTATATAATATGATAATTTAATATACTGGAACCATTTTGTCAAGTATGAAATGTAATTTTCTTAAAATACCAAGAGGAATCTCTAATCTCAACTACTTAAATTAAAAATTTGAACAATTAAATATATCAATTAAAAATTAAACAATTAAAAAGAAAAAAAAACAACAAAGGACATTGTAGTAGACTTGTATGCCCTTAGCTTCTCTGTGGATACGATATTCAGACTCTCCGAATTATACTACTTGTGGACAACCTGCGCTTGGGAGTGCAACAATCAAAGTCGCACCCAAGCCTGATCGGTTTTTATTTTTGTAAAATCTATTTGTACCAATTATATTTCCATCTTCAAGAGTTTTAACTTTATACCACACATCATTTCGAACAAACTGTTCGAGCTCATCATGCATTGCATTGATCCAAACTCATCTTTCAGTGCTTCATCGATTTTTTTTTGTTCAAAATTAAATATAAAACAGGAATATATAACATGTGAATACATGAAACTCATGCACGCTAATCTGATCATTTTGCAGCTAAGCAACCTTTTCTTTCTTTCGGATTGTATGTCTCCATGTACATTTCCAATAATTTGGAACGATGAATGTTTTTTCTGAATTTTGTTTGGAATATTCTTTCCATCATCAATTGTATCATCATCACCTGATGTTCATCCTCGAGTTCAGTCCCGCTGGATCCCGTGTTGTGCTCGATGTTGCAACATCCGAGGCAACACCTGGATTTTCTAGTGACATGGAAATTTCCAGAAGTTCATCCACTTCATCCTCAATAGTTTTTCTTTAAGATCTGCATGATCATCAAAGACAACATTAATATATTTCATAATACTCCTAGTTCTTAGATTATGCATATCCAATAACGAACATGTATCGCACTTAGAGTCAAATTTTGTTAGGTGATCTCTATCATTTAAGATATAGCATACACAACCAAAACATGAAAGCATTTAGATTTGGTTTCTTTCCCATAATTATCTCATAGGGTGTTATAGTTGAACTGCTTCTTAAGTACACACGATTTGCAATATGGCATGCAATGTTTAGGGCATAAGCCCAAAAACGTTTTGAAATGCTCTTTGAGCTCAGCATCACCATAGCCATTTCTTGCAGTGTTCTATTCTTGCGTTCGGCTATACCATTTTGTTGTGAAGTTTTCCGCACAGAGAATTCATGTGAAATACCTTTCTTATCACACATGGATGAAAATTATGAGTTTTCAAACTCCTTACCATGGTCAGTTCTGATCTTACCAATCCTCAAATTATGCAAGTTAGTAATCCTTGCATATAATTTTTTAAAGACATCAATATCTCTGATTTCTAGCTAAGAAAGCTTACCATGTAAAACGTGAGAAATCCTCAACACAGACAAATAATATTTCTTACCACCCAGGCTTTCCACTTCCATTGGACCCATAAGATCCATGTGTAAAAGTTCAAGACACAGTGTTATACCAGTGTTGCAACACTTGGTGTGGAGCACGAGTTTGCTTACCCTTTTGGCATGATCCAAAAACATATGCAGTTCCTGAGCTTACATACCTTGCATAACTTTATACTTACTATGGTTCTTCAATGTCTTGATATTTTCATGCCCCAACTTTTGATGCCATAAGTCCAATTCACTTGCTTTGGTACTTCGGCAAGCATGATCCTCACCCAATTGATAACAATTGTCAGAAGATCTAGTTTAAAGATCATGGGCCATTAGGTTAAACTAACATGGGCCTCGGCCCATACCCATGCACCACTACTGGTCATGGGTCGTTAGGATGGTCCAGCATGAGCCGTAGCACATTCCCATGCACCGTCACTCATAGAATATCCCACCCCTAGAAGTTGTTTCTTTCGCAAACCCAACACTTGAACCCAGGACCTCCAGGCTTAAGTACCTAGATTCTTAAAGTTTTGGTACCAATTGGGCTAAGGTTTTGAAGCCGAACCTTTCCAGCATTGGGGCCCCGCCATCTCGTTTTAAAAAATAGTATGACCGCTTTCTCGTGAGCTCTTTCTTTCTTCTCGTGAGCATCTTGAAATCAAGTTAAGATAACTCAAATGGGAGAGCCCTCCTCACCACCCTAATGTCAAGCCCAACTGGTACCAACACTTTAAGAATCTAGGTACTTAAGCCTGGAGGTCCTGGGTTCAAGTGTGGGGGAGGCGAAAGAAACCACTTTCCAAGGGTCAGATATTCTATGAGTGGCAGTGTATGGGCATGGGCTACAGCTCATGCTGACCCATCCTAACGACCCATGACCAGTATTGATGCATGGGTATGGGTCGATGCCCATGCTGGTTCAGCCTAATGGCCCATGATCATTACCAAAAAAAAGTTTAGCTCAACTTGTACCAACACTTTAAGAATCTAGGTACTTAAACCTGGAGGTCCATGGTTCAAGTGTTGGGAGAGGCGAAAGAAACCACTTTCAAGGGGCGGGATATTCTATGAGTGACGGTGCATGGACATGGGCTATGGCTCAATCTAGACCATCCTACCGACCCATGACCAGTAATGGTGCAAGGGTATGGGTCGAGGCCCATGTTGGTTAAGCCTAATGGCTCATGATCGTTACGTATAGAACCTGATATGATACAAATATTAGCTTTATTAAAAACCTCAGTTATTTTTATCAAACTTAACATGCAGGTCTAATCACAGAGTTGACTAATATTTATTAAGTTTGAGCTGAGTGCCTCAACATGGAGCACATTGTGAAGTTCTTGAAGTCCATCCACATTCAAGGTTCCTTTACCAACAATTTTCCTTTTTGCACCACTTCCATAGGTCTCATGTCCACTTCTTGGATCAACATAGTCAGTAAGGTGTTTCTTAGACCCTGTCATATGACGCGAGCACCCACTGTCGAAATACCATTGTTGCGACTTTGATTGTTGCACTCCCAAGAGCAGGTTGTCCACAAGTAGTATAATTCGGTGAGTCCGAATATCGTATCCACAGGGAAGCTAAGGTAATTACAAGTCTGCTACAATGTCTTTTTGTTTTTGTTTTTGTTTTTTTTTTTAATGGCTTGAATCTTTAATTGGTAATTTTTAATTGTTCAAATTTTAATTTAAGTAGTTGAGATTAAAGGATCCACTCTTGGTATTTTAATAAAGTTAACATTAATGAACATTATTGAAATCCATTTAATAAAATGGTTCCAATATATATTAAATAATCATATTTATATTATGTTATATATTATTATCTCACAAGTATATAATATATACCAAAACTTATAAATGTTATCAAGTATTTATTGTGCTATATATATATTTGTAAACACTAAATCAAAGTTCCCACTTTCATTTTTTTTTTCTTTTTTATTATTTTATTTCAGGAAATAACATTTTTTTTTTAAATTAAGAACTCAAGATCTAAACAATAGATAGCCCCTCTCTTGATCAATAAAGGCCCGCAAGCTGTTTTCTCAATCCTCTCCACTCACTCACAAAATATGTGTGAGTTGAAAAATTTTAGGCACTCTTATCAGGTATATCTTGGGCCATATACTTTAATAACTGATTTTATCATAATGCTTAATCATTCAAAAAGATTTCATAGTGATCAAAATATTAAAATTGACTTTTTTTTTTCAAATAAAAATTTAAACATCCTTAGATAGATTATTACAATTTCTAATCTAAACCTTTCAAACATGTAATGTATGATATTTTTGCAAAAATTACTAAAATACAAACAATAAACATTTTTTATTTCAAAATAATTTTTTTTAAAGTTTGTTCTCCCCGCAATCAGAATATGACATTGTCCCTAATGTCAAAATAACTGTTAATAAAGAGTACATAATGAAAAAGATATCACCTGAAATTTATTGAAGATAACAAACTGAAACAAATGCAAACCAATCCACGATTTTGAATCAATGATCCAACTTTCTTTTCTTACTGCTTGATTGCGACCAATTGATATTTGTTATCATCGGATCAGGCTTATGAACAAAAGCTTCCAAATCATCAATTAATTGGTCAGTCAGTCGAAGCACAGATGAGCATCCGTCGTGAATTTTCTGAAAATGAAATTCTGTTCTACAGCTTTATCAAGAAATGTCAACAAACTGTCATAATAATTATTGATATTCAACAATCCCACAGGTTTATTATGGATATTAAGTTGTGCCCAAGAAACAGTGTGAAAAATTTCTTCTAATGTACCAAAACCACCTGGTAGTGCGATAAAAGCATCAGAATTTTCAATCATTTTGGTGATTCATTCATACATAGAAGAAACTTTTAATTCATCCCCAATCGTAATACCAGTAATATTTTATTCAGCAAAAGCTTTAGGAATAATACCCAAAACCTGACTACCTCCAAGATGAGCAGATGTTGAAACAGATCCCGTTAACCCAATATTACTTCCCCATATACCAAATGAATTTTTCTCTCAGCCAATATCTTTCCAAGATTATTCCTTGCTTCTACAAATACTTCATTTTTTTCAGGACTCGATCCACAAAATACACAAATATTTTTCAATGTTTGTGCAGAGGATCCAACCATGTTTTTACTTTATTTTTGGTCTGCAAAAATAGAGAGAAAGATGAGAGATTTTATAGGGGTAATATGTTATCATGACAAAACTAGGGGTCATAGATGTAAGCCGAATAAACAGTAAAAATAATGACACACATGTTTATAAACAGTAGTGTGATTGTGGCTCACAATTTTCCTCTGGTTTTACGTCCAGAAACGGCTTCAACGCCTTCTATGAGTCGAGGATATGCTTCACATCCAATTTTCTTATAAATTGGCAAACATGGTCTTTTTTAGTCGGATTCCCAAGACTATGACGCTCATCTTGAAATTGTTTCCATAAACGGAGAAGTTCAATATGCACATGTCCACTAGAATGCGTCTCAAGAGTCAATAATATGTTATCTAAAGACTCCTTACTCAGCCCATTCTTAATGAAACCAATTTTATCTTCTCTGTTATTGTAAACACATCCCAAAGATCTGCATCATTTGTCACAAGTCCATCTTGCACACTTATGACAAACCCCTAACCTTTTGGCCCTTCGTTTTTTCGCATAAGTGCTTTTTCTAATCCAGGCAAATACCGAATGAGCAATGATTGTGGAAATTCTCCTCCTAATCGGACCTTAGCTTCTATTACAAGACGAATATCTTCTGGAATTCCTTTTCTCATTAGCAATCTCAATCTTTCACACCTACCGAGGGAAAATATTTACAAATTTTTGAGAGATTTTCATCCATTTTGAAAAGAAAAGAAATGATTTTTTTTTTATTTTTGTATCAGCAATTGTGGGAAACTGATTTAACCGACTATGAGAGTCACGGAGTACCGTTATCCGCCATTTAACCAGGAAAATAAAAAGATTAAGAAAACCTGAAATAAAAACAAACAAAATTAAATGCAACATAAAAATTTAAGGATCAAAAAGAGAAATAAACTCTTCTTGAAAGATTTCATTTTCAAAAAATGGTTTAAGCCTCTGTCCATTTACTTTAAAAACATCACCATTTTTTGGATTTTCAATATCCACAGCTCCATAAGGATACACATGCTTTACAACATATGGGCCTGTCCATCTTGATCGTAATTTTCTGGGATTATGTGAAGTCGAGAATTATAAAGCAAAACTTTTTTACCAATCTCAAAAGATTTTCTAAGAATTGTTTTATCGTGAAATGATTTGATTTTTGCTTTATAAATCCTTGGATTCTCATACGCATCATTTCTAAGTTCATTAAGTTGCAATTTGCGCAATTTGTTGCAATCATCCATGCTTGAGTTAAAAGTTTTGATCGCCCAATATGCTTTATGTTCCAATTCCCACAGGTAAATGACAATATTTTCCGTAAACCAACCTATAGGGAGACATATTCAATGATGTTTTAAAAGCTGTTCGATATGCCCAAAGTGCATCATTAAGTCGCAGAGACCAATCTTTTCTATTTGAGTTAACAGTTTTTCCCAAAATTTGATTTATCTCCCTATTAGCTAATTCAACTTGTCCATTTGTTTGAGGATGATAAGGAGTAGTTACTTTATCAGTAATACCATATTTTTTCATTAATGAAGCAAATGGTTTATTAACAAAGTGAGTTCCCCCATCACTTATCGTGGCTCGAGGAATACCAAATCTACTAAAAATATTTTCTTTCAAAAATTTGATGATGATTTTATGATCATTTGTTCGACATGGAATTGCCTCTATCCATTTGGAAACATAATCAACTGCAACTAAAATATACAAGTATCCAAACGATGGTGGAAAAGGTCCCATAAAATCAATTCCCCAACAGTCAAAGATTTCAATTTCAATGATAGGATTCAAAGGCATCATGTTTCTTTTTGAAATCGCACCCAATTTTTGACAATTTTCACAGATCTTGCAGATTTTGTGGCTGTCTTTAGACAAAGTGGGTCCAATAAAATCCACACTGCAAGATTTTTGCAGCCAGTTTCTTTGAAGAAAAATGTCCTCCGCATGATTCTGAGTGACAAAATTTAATGACACTACTTACCTTATTGTCGGGTATGCAACATCGAAAAATTTGATCTGGACAATACTTGAAGAGATACGGATCTTCCCAATAAAAGTTTTTTACCTCATTCAAAAATTTTCTTTTATCTTGGGAACTCCATTGCGGTGGCATTTTTCCTGTCACAAGAAAATTTACTATGTTAGCAAACCAAGGTATAGTAGTAACTGAAAATAGATGTTCATCAGGAAAATTATCGTTAGTTGGTGTCATTTCACAAGATGATCCTGTTACTAGTTTCGATTAATGATCGGCTACGACATTCTCGGTTCTTTTTTTATCTTTGATCACAATGTCAAATTCTTGGAGCAACAAAATCCATCGTATCAGTCGTGGCTTTGCATCCTGTTTGGTCAACAAATATCTAATAGCAGAATGATAAGTAAACACAATAGTCGTTGATCCAATCAAATAAGAACGAAATTTATCTAATGCAGATATTACAGCAAGTAGTTCTTTTTCAGTTGTGGAGTAATTCATTTGAGCATTGTTTAAAGTTCTACATGCATAATATATCACGTAAGGCTTACCGGACCAAGTACTGCACCGACTGCATAATCACTCGCGTGCAATGGGAATTTGATAATAACCTGAATATCCATCAAGAAAACAGTAGTATGGATGACCTGCTACTCTTTATAAAATTTGATACAAAAATGGTAATGGAAAATGATCTTTTCTAGTGGCGTCATTTAATTTTCTATAATCAATACACTTCCGCCACTAGATGGGACTCGACTTGTTAAGAATTCACCTTTTTCATTTTTTATCAATGTGATGCCAGATTTTTTTGGAACTATTTGTGTTGGGTTTACCCACTTACTATCAGAAATAGGGTAGATAATCCCAACATCAAGTAGTTTGAGAACTTCAGTTTTCACAACATCTTTCATGTGTGGATTTAATCTCTTTTGTGGTTGTTGAGATGTTTTTGCATTTTCTTCTAAGTGAATTTTGTGAGTGCAAATTAGTGGATTAATGCCCTTGAGATCTTTTAGTGTCCAACCAATTGCTTTTTATGTCTTTTAAGCATATCAACTAATCTACCTTCTTGATCACTTTCTAGTTTGGAAGAAATTACCACCGGATATGTTTCATCTTCTCCAAGAAATGCATACTTCAATTCTTCTGGCATGGGTTTTAACTCTAATATGGGTGGTTCGTCTTTGTTCTCATATTTTGCCTCGAATTCTTTCTCTGATCCTGGTAACGAGTGATACCTGATAAAATCATCAAGATCAATTTCAATATTTTCTTTAACAGTTTCAATTGAACAAATATCTAATTGATCACGAGTACTCCCTTCTTGAATGTTTTCTTCCACAAGATTTTCAATAAGATTTTCATCTTCACTTTCATCTCCTTTGTCATGTGGTTGCTTACAAAGATTAAAAACATTAAGCTCCAAGGTCATGTTACCAAATGAAAACTTCATTATTCCACTCCTGCAATTTATAAGAGCATTAGAAGTTGCTAAAAATGGACGACCCAGAATTACAGGAATTGCATTACAAGCTTCGATAGGTTGTGTATCTAAAACTATGAAATCGACAGGATATACAAAGTTATCAACTTGGACCAACACGTCTTCTACCATACCTCTTGGCATTTTAACAGATCTATCGGCAAGTAAAAGTGTTACCGAAATAGATTTTAACTCGCCTATATTGATTTATTGATAAACTGAATATGAAAGTAAATTCACACTAGATCCAAGATTAAGCAAGGCTTTCTTAATCTTTCGTTCTCCAATAATACATGAAATAGTAGGACAACCAGGGTCTATTGTATTTCAAAGTATTATTATTTTGAATGATTGCACTTACTTGTTCGGCTAAAAATGCTTTCTTTTTCACATTCAATTTTCTTTTCACAGTGCACAAGTCTTTCAAAATTTGGCATATGATGGTACCTGTTTTATTGCATCTAATAAAGGAATATTAATTTTTACTTGTTTAAAAATATCATATATATCAGAATTCAAATTTGATTTTTTTGTATTTTTCAATGCATGAGGGAATGGTGGTGACACTGTTTGTTGAACCTCCTCTTCGCAAGTTATGGGTTCCACTTTCTTACCCTTTGGAGTTGATTTATCATCATCTTCACAAGATTCAAGAATGGATTTTTCCACAATCTTACCACTTCGAAGGGTAATAACAGATTTTACCTGATCTATCGGTTGAGTTCCAGAAGTTCCAGTTTGTGAATGATGATCCTTGGGATTAGGCTGTGGTTGTGAAGGAAATTTACTTTTTTCATGAACATTAAGTGCAGATGCAAATTTAGCAAGAGCATCTTTCAAATCTGTCATGATTTGACTAGTTTGAGTATTGATAGACTCTTGCTTTGCAATGAAAAAATTCAATATATTTTCCAAGTTCCTTCAGGTGGAGGAACATAAGGTGCATAATTTTGAAAATTTTGTTGATTTTGGAAATGTGGTTGTGAAAATTGTGCAGCATTATCATTCTTCCAACTAAAATTTGGATGATTTCGCCAACCTGGATTGTAATTTTGAGAAAATGGTTCAAAATTTGGCCTTTTGAAATTGTTCAAAACATTGGCTTGCTCATGGAGACATTCTTTAAAAGAGGGCAAAGTGGGACAATCTTTTGTAGAATGATCATTTGTATCACAGATGTGACACGCAATTTCTTAAACAGGTTTTAATTAATCATTCTTTTTCAATTCAAGTGCCTCAACTTTTCTTGCCAAAGAGGTAAATCTAGCTTGGAGATCATGTTCATCTTTGAGGGTGTACATACCTCCACCAGATGTGGGAGATTGAATCTTGTTTGATGGTTCGATTGTACCTATAGTGTCCCAATTTTGAGCATTTTCAGCTAATGAATCGAGATATACAATTGCCTCGTTTGGATCTTTATCTTCAAGTGTTCCATCACACATAAATTCAACCATTTGCCTATCTTTAGGTGTTTAGCCTTCATAAAATTGAGAAACAACTCTCCAAATTTCAAAACCATGACGTGGACAAAGATTAAGCAATTCATTGTATCTATCCCAACATTGATAAAAAGTTTCTCCTTGTTTTTGAGTGAAAGTGATTATTTGCCTTTTGAAAGACTTTGTTCTATGAGATGGAAATTTTTTTTCAAAAATTGTTGTTGCAATTCATCCCAAGTTCGAATAGATTCCGATCTAAGATTTTGTAGCCAAGTTTTAGCTTTATCTTTTAAATAAAAAGGAAAAATGAAAGGATCGGTTAGAATGTGATAAGTGTTTAGAAGGGGGGGTTGAATAAACACTCACAGATTATATATATTTTTCGAAAAATTGGGTTCAGTTCAGTGACAAACTGACACTCGGTATCTCGTCAGTCGATTACAATCAGTTTAACTGAAAAAAACAGTTGCGGAAGTAAATTGACTGAGAGATAGAATAAATGAATGAAAATAATAACTGAAATAAAATTCACACGATTTGTTTCTGGATGTTCGGAGAATAAAATAACTCCTACGTCACCCCTTCTATCACGAAGATAGGATTTTCACTAAAAAACTTTGATCGAATACAAAAGTTGTACTGACCCACTTCAGTTTGGTCTTAACACTGCCAAAACTGAAACTCTTAGTTCACAAAAACTTTTACAGTGCGTGACTGAATTTAACACGACTGAATGAATCTAACAATGATTTCAAAGTGCTAACAAGCTCGTAAATGTAGCCTTGATTGCTACTGATCAATCTGATAAGAGTGAGCTTTTGATATTTGAATACGAGTAGTGATTTTAGCAGCGTAACAGCAAGCTTGAATAGAATAGTTGTTCGTATATTTTTTCTACTGCTCTTCTCGCCTATTTATAGGCTTCTCTTCTAACGGTAACAATAAATAATATTTGAATCTTTATATCCGTTGATTGCCACGTCAATATTCCTCTGACAACCGTACACTGCAATCTCTGAAATACGGCGTTCCACTAAGCAACAGCCTGCTGTGTACCATTGTCGGTTGAATGTCCTTTCCCGATAACTGATGACGTGTTCAGCTGAAGAATCAGCTACTGAGCAACAGTTGGTAAGGTTTACAACTGCTGTTAGTTGACTGATCGTTCAGTTGCGTAAATCAGTTGCGTAGTTCAGTTGCGGCTTCACGCGTTCAGTTATTATAATAAGTTGGTTCAAGCTTTTGTCCTTCAGTTTGTCAAACGCTCGAAACTTAGTTTCCAACAATTTCTCCTTTTTAGGTATTTGACAAAACTAAGCAAATAATAACTGAACAACTTAACTCATTGTAGATAAGATAATAATTCGATTAACTGAACCTCTTCTTAGAGAATAATAATCTTCAAACAATAAAAACTGCTACTCGTAACAATTAACTTCTGACTTCTCTTCAACGAGATTCTGACTGCTTTTGCTGTTGATCTAGCTGAGCTTTAATCTCTTCCCCCTTTTGTCAAATACATCCATTTTTTTGATAACCTACGAACATCAACTGATAAGAGGCCGACAGTAGTGGACACGTTTAAGATTGCATTAAGCACCGTGGTTTGCATCAAATCTATTTTCCTTGAGACAAACGTCTCCACAAAGTCAACTCGTTTGCTGATTGTGTTTTGAGTTAGGGAGAGAATCTCAACTAAGCCTCTATTCTTTTTAAGTTCCTCTATTGTAAAAGTGATAGAGGTCACAGCAACTTGAATTTTCTTCAGCCTCTCTGAACTGAATTCAACTGAAGAGTCTAGTTTCAGAGAATGAGCAAGTTGAGTGTTTTGAATTTTCTTGATATCATCCATCATATGTGACATGTGATACTGGATGTCCTGAATCTGTTCAAGTACTAAATCCATGTCTGAGGATGGATGATGAGATACAGGTTCAGTCATCCTTGGTTCCTGTTCCCTGGTAGTTTGATCAAAGACCTCCATAGTCTTGTCAGATATTACCGTTTCAGCATGTATCAGCTCTGGAACGTCTTGCATATTAGCTTCTTCTTGAATATGAGGAGATGAAGAGTGATTCGGAGCAGCAGAGGAACTGTCCTGCTGATTAAGTTGATGATCTGAGGGAGTGTCAGTTGGAGGGTCAGTGACTGGTGCTTCTAATTGTTGGTCAACTGAGACTTGTTGCGGCTCGTCAGTTGGAAAATTTTCAATGGCATGCAACTGAGCCTCCACAGTGTCAACAGTTTCTAGATTTGTCACGACAGGCAATCGAATGGGCACATCAGTTAGAACACTTTGTTCAGCATAGATAAAAGGCTGAACTGGTTCCTTAGTGAAAGAGATAGGAGCATCTGTAGCTGCTTGATCTGTTGGGAGATCAACTGATTCAGTTGAAGGCACATTTGTCTGAAGTTCTTGGGCTACTGACTGAATGATCTCATCGATATTAGCAAGTGTCAAGTCAGCGTCCGAGTATAGTTGAGGATCAACAGCAGAAGAAGATTGCGGCAAATCCTGAATTGGCTCTACAGTTGTAGCAGCAGCTTGTTCTGGGGATGGCTCTTTGTGCTGTGATGAAGGTTCGTCTTCTTCTTCTAAAGGCCTTCATGAATGACTAATTCCTGATCCATTTCCAAGTACTTTAGCTACATTTGCAAATTCATAATATATGTGTCTAACTGAGTAAGCACAGCTCGATCATTGTAGGCAATTGGATTTGTAGGAATGTAGTTGCTCTTGATCTTCTCAATCAGTTGAGCCAACTTTTTGGCTCTTACTTGATCAAAGAAATATTTTTTTTTCTTTCCAGTGCCTGAACAATGGTAGCATCTTTGACCACTTTAAGAACATCTACTTCCAGTTTGATGAATTTATGCAGTTGAGACTTCCTTTTCAACTCTTTGGCAAAGATGTGAGTTCTGAAACGCGTCCAAGCATCATAAGTTTTCAGTTTGGATTCAACAAATGCATTGACCTGTTCCCAGATAAGGTCAATGTGAGTTTGTATCGCGTTTGTTGGCCTAGGCTCTTCGATCAACTGGCCCTTGCCTTTCTCATCAGAGAGAATGTGCGGAATGTTCAGTCCAGAACGAGTAGTATCCACCAGTTCCTGAATTTTGATTCCTTTGGGTTGAGCAGGAGCAAAGATGGTAGGTCGATTAACATAGAACAAAGGAGCTGTAACTCTAGCTCATTGCTTCTTTTAACTAGCTGTGGTGATGACCTTTTTGGATGGATCAATTGATGAAGGTAACTTATCTTTTGCAGAAACTTCAGCTGAAATGGCTTTCAGAGGACTAGCCTGAATAGGCTGTTGATCATTTGATTTCTTTACACTTTCAGCCGAGATGAATTCCAACATTGCTGCCGGCTTGGTTTTGTGTCCTTTGTTTCTTTGCAATCTTCGGAGAAGGTGTCTTCTCAGCATCTGATTCACCGACAATCAATTTTCTCTTGATTGTCTTCAGCTGAGCCAAAATTCTGCCCTTCTTTACTGACTTGGGAACATCCTGCTGCGTCCCTATCTCCTTTTTGATCTTTACAAACTGATCAGGAGAGATGTACAGTTTAGTCTTGGGTGGCTGAACGTTCTTGGCGTTGAAGAATTTGAACTTGACTGATTTTTCAGCATTATCAGCCACTAGCCCCTTGGGCTTCAAAAGATAACTGATTTGAACTGCATACCCCCTTGACTGCTTGGTTGATTTGAGCATGTTGCGCAGAATGGTGAAGATGATATGCCTCCAATTCACCTTCTTTTTAGCCATAATCACACTCATCGCTTGAAATTTTTCAAGAATAAGGGTAGCAAAAGAACCGGCCTTTGCTAAGATCCCCTTAGCCACAATATCAGCCAGTAGTTGGCTTTCTGGCTTCAACTCTTTTTTGGGATCGGAAACTTTGATTTTCCGACCATCAGCTGACAACAACGATTGCATCTCCTCAATATCGGATGTATTAACCTCAGAAACGTTGTTGAGCCCATCAGTAGGCAATAAGAACAGTTCTCCAAAAGATTCTTCAGAAATGGTCAACAACTGACCATTGATAGTAGTGATGACGTTTCCATCAGAATTGATATACCCATTTGAGTAGAAATCATGAAGTTCCTTCGGGTAGATTTCATGAGAAGATTGTTCCAGAAACGTCCTCAAACCAGCTGCTTCCAATTTCAGAAATACGTTCTTGATATCTGCCTCATTGACTGATAGAACTGATTCAAAATCAATAGCCATAGCATTCAAAATGTGTGCTGGAATTTGATTTGCCATTTCTGAGAATACGAAAACGTGAATGTTTGCAAGATATAAGCTCTGGTTATGAATTTGCTCTGAAAATTGATATTCGCGTAAGGAAAAACTGAATTGGGACGGGAAAGGTACATATGTAGGTGACTGTTCAATTTCTGGACATGTGTCAGTCTACGAAAAATTTGAATTAAAAACGTGTGTACGTGTGCTGCAAGCGTGTGTACAATTTCAAATGGTTCAAATGAGGCCACGTTTTAAAGATTCTATTTAGCAAAAAAAAACAGTCATATCACTTGATTTGGAATATAATGTGGTTAATTAGTTAATTTATGTGAGAAGATTAGTAAAATAATCAGCTGAACGATCAGTTGGAAACTGTGTCTTTTCAGTTGATGATTTAATAACTGTTGTCTTCTCAGTTAACCTTTTAAAACCAATATTCCCCCTTAATAAATGCATATAAAAATTACGATAATTTAAGCATGATATAAAATGACTAATTAAAGTAAATCTGATGCTTAATAGGTTAATCGTCTGCCGTAATGATTTCGTCCTTTCAGCTTCCTTGACCCTGGGCTATAAATGAGAGTAGTTTTGTTAGTCTCAATCATATTAGCAAATAATTATTCAAAAGTTATAATGCCAGGTGCAAGTAGCTCGAAGACTCCTGAAATTGCCTGAAGCATTTATGGACTCAGCTCTAGAGAAAAGAAAGACTGCTTTGGAAGATGAGGTCTTCCACAAGATTCTCCAATACTGGGAAGAGCTTCAAGAACTCCAATTCCTCCAGGAGTGTGGAGCGACTAGCACCCCCAAACTGGTGGCAAAAATGAAGAAATATCGGCAGCACTTGCACGTTGCTGATGAGGTGGACATCTTCGTAGATGAAGGTGTCTACCTACTAATGTTCCAGAAGGAAAGGAAGATCCTAGAACAAATTTCTGAATCAGATAGCTTCCTTAAGACTTCCACCGGAGTTTTAACCGGTTGGTTGGCCAAGTGGAGGTCTGCTGTTGAGGAAGAATATTTCACTGTACTCCGTGCTTATTACTTTTAAATGAATAAAATATTTATCTAGTTTATCTTTGTCTTTTATCTTCCTGCAAGAGTTAATCTCATCAGTTGATAAGTAAATCACAAACTGAACATAATAGCTGACAAATAACAAACTGACAAGCTAACATCAGTTAAAAATTAAGAACTGATAGATGACACAAATTAATTAACAACTGATATATTAGCAGTAAAACTGATTAGGATAAATCAATTAATCCATGTATATTGGAAAAGTGAGAAAACTTAGTCTCGGGCAATGGTTTGGTGAAGATGTCAGCTGCTTGTTGTTCAGTTGAGACATATTCCAGTCTTATGTCCTTTTTCAAGGCATGATCTCTGATAAAGTGATGCCTGACATCTATGTGCTTGGTCCTTGAGTGAAGAACTGGGTTGTAGGTAATAGCAATCATGCTTGTATTGTCACAAAATATGGGCAATTCTTTGACAATAACTCCATAGTCTTTCAGTTGTTGCTGAATCCAGAGCAGTTGGGCACAGCAAATCCCAGCAGCAAGATATTCTGCTTCAGTTGTGGAAGTAGCAATGGATGTCTGCTTCTTGCTGAACCAAGAGATCAGACTGTCTCCTAGAAACTGACATGATCCACTTGTACTTTTACGATCAAGCTTACATCCTGCATAATCTGCATCTGAATATCCAACTAGATTGACAGAGGAGTCTTTAGAATACCATAACCCAACATTTTGAGTGTCTTTTAGATATTTTAAAATACGTTTGGCAGCCGAAAAATGTGATTGCTTAGGGTTTGCTTGAAATCTAGCACACATATACACAACAAATACAATATCAGGACGACTAGCAGTTAGGTACAATAATGAACCTATTAAACCTCTATAAAGTGTCGCCTCAACTGATATTACCCCTTGATCAGTGTCTAGTTTGACTGATGAACTCATGGGAGTACTTGCAGCTGAACACGATTCCATGCCAAATTTCTTTAGCAACTCCTTCGTGTATTTAGTCGGACTGATAAAAATGCCTGTCTCCAGTTGCTTCACTTGTAGTCCAAGAAAAAGTGTCAGTTCACCCATCATGCTCATTTCAAATTTATCCTGCATCAACTTAGCAAATTTCTCGCATAATATTAGGTTAGTTGACCAAAATAGAATGTCATCAACATAAATTTGAACGAGTAAAATGTGATCATTCTTTGAAAATTTGAACAATGTCTTATCAACTGATCCAACAGAAAAATCATGATCAGTTATAAATTTTGAAAGAGTTTCATACCAAGCTCTTGGAGCTTGTTTAAGACCATATAAGGCTTTGTTCAAATGGTAGACATGATCAGGAAAATGATGGTTGATGAAACCTGGAGGTTGTTCAACATAGACTTCTTCTTGCAACTGACCATTTAGGAATGCGCTCTTTACATCCATCTGGTAGACTTTGAAATTCTTGAATGATGCATAGGCAAGAAATATTCGGATAGCTTCCAGTCTTGCAACTGATGCATATGTTTCATCATAATCAATTCCTTCTTCTTGGCTGTATCTTTGTGCTACCAGTCTCGCCTTATTGCGCACAACTGAACCATCTTCGTTCAGTTTATTCCTGTACACCCATTTTGTACCTATAACAATTTTTGAAACTGGTCTTGGAACTAGGTTCCAGACATTGTTATGGGTAAACTGATTCAGCTCCTCTTGCATTGCATTTGTCCAGTTTGGATCAGCAAGAGCTTCATCAGTTTTCTTCGTTCCAATTGCGATACGAAAGCTGAATGAATAAATAAATTGAGCATTTGATTTCTTGTTCTTACCGGGTCAGATGGATTACTTATCACCAATTCTGGAGGATGTGATTTCTTCCATCTGAGTTCAGCGTTTGTTTCTTCTGTATCATCAACTACTTCTGTAGGCAACTGAATGTTTTCAGTTTCAGTTGGAGCTGTTTCAATTGACAACTGAATATCATTTGTTTGCCCTACCAACTGATTTTCAGGAACTACTTCCTGTTCAACTGATTGATCCACAATTTCAGGTTCAGGTGTTTGAATAATGTTTCGATTGATATGATTTTTTTTTCATGATCATCCTCCAAACTGATATCTGTAAATCGATCAACTAGCTCAACTAGATCAGTTGGCTTATCAGTTAGTACAGTTTCATAAAAAACATGTATAGACTCTTCAACATTTAGTGCGCTCTTGTTAAAAACTCTATAAGCTTTGCTGACTGAAGAATATCCCAAAAATATTCCCTCTGCAGATTTAGCATCAAAGCCTTTTAAATGATTTTTTCTATTGTCAAGAATAAAACATCTGCAGCCAAATATTTTGAAGTAAGAAACCACACTTTTTCGTCCATGCCAAATCTCATAAGGTTTTTTCAAATGATTTTTATTAATCATCGATCTGTTCTGAGTATAACACGCAGTGTTTACTGCCTCTGCCCAAAACATTTGAGAAATACCAGAATCAGCAAGCATTGTTCTAGCATCTTCTTTAAGGGTCCGATTTCTCCTCTCAGCTACACCATTTTGCTGAGGAGTTCTAGCTGCTGAGAGCTCATGCTTAATTCCAGCATTTTCTAAAAATTTGAAAGAATTTGATTGATGGATTCAGTTCCTCGATCGGATCTGATTCTATCAATTCCAACTGATTTCTCATTTATTAGTCTTTTGAAAAGCTTGATCAGTTGTGCAGCCAGTTTGGTCTTTGGATTTGAGAAAAATAACCCAAGTAAATCTTGAAAAATCATCCACAACCACCAAGGTGTATTTCATTCCCCCTAAGCTCATGACTAGTATTGGACCAAATAGATCTATATGTAACAGCTCTAAGCATCGGGAAGAAGATTTACGGCCCTTGTTTTTAAAAGAAGATTTTACTTGTCTACCAAAATGACATGCTGAACAAATTTTATCTTTGGTAAAATCCATTTTGGGCAAACCTAGTGACAAGATCATGATTATTCAGATATGCAATAGATTTAATGTTCAGGTGGTTTAATCTTTTTTTGCCACAACCAGTTTTTATAAGATTTTGAAGCAATAAAACATACTGGTGCATAAGGTTGATCATTCCAACTGACTTTGTAAGTGTTTCCACACCGTTTGCCAGTTAGGATGACCTCATCAGTTGAGTCTCTGACTTAACAAGAATATTTGTCAAACTGAACTGAGAATCCATTATCGCATAACTGACTGATGCTAATCAGATTATACTTGAGATTCTCAACTAATAAGACATCATTAATGATAAAATTACCATGGATAAGCTTACCCTTACCCACAGTTTTACCTTTGGAATTATCTCCGAATCTGATGTTTGGTCCAGTGTACTTGATCAGTTGAGATAACAAGTTTGCATCTCCCGTCATGTGTCGTGAGCATCCACTATCCAAGTACCAGATTGATTCCTTGCTTGTACCTGTTACCTGCAATCACACACAAGATATAATTTTGTTACCCATTCTTATTTGGGTGTAAAACGGATTAGTCCTTTAGGAATCCAGACTTGGGTTAGTCTGACTGACTGTCCAGTTGCTGTATTCCAGATGGTCTTTCTCGATTTGTGTGTGCTTGGTGTGTAGTGTGCAGATGAGACAACATGTGATTTAGCTTTGTTCAACTGATTAATCAGCCGATATCTTTTCTGAACTGGCTTGTTGTTATAGTAATTGGAGTAGCCATTTGAATAGTTCCTGCTGAATCTTTTTGACGACTGACTGCGTGAGTCAGTTAAAACTTTTGGGCTATAACCAATACCATATCTTCTAGGCTTGTTCGTACTTTCAATAGGCTGTTCAACAAGTTTACTTGGCTCAGTTTGTTCTTGTACCACAACTGATTTGACAAAGTGAATGTATTTCCCTTTATCCATATTCAGTTTTGGTCGAGTATCATTGGAAGACATTTCATCTTAATTACTGAACCCTAAACCAGTTTTATCAGTAACTGATTTCTGTGAGTTCTGTATTTCAGTTAATTCAGTAGATGATTTGTTCCACGCCTGAATAAGCTCAGTTTGCTTTGAATTTTCAAGCATCAACTTCTGAATCATTGATTGACTCCTGCTTCTTTCAGCATTGAACTCAGCAATCTCCCTTTTTAGACTTAACACGTCAACTGATTCATCAGTTTTAGTTTTATTGTCTATAGGATCAGTTTGTTTTGCTCTGGCCTTTTCAAAAGATAAGGCAAGCTTGTGGTACTCATTAACCATGTCATGAAGAGTTGAAATGAGTTCTTCTCTAGTGAAATCAGTTGAGGAGAAGTCAAATACCTATTGACTGCTTGACTCCACTTCTGTATCACCAGCCATTAGACACTTCACTTCCTCTTCACCATCACTGGAACTGCATGAGGTTTCTGGCTCTGACTCCTCGCTGTCAGTTTCTGCCCATTTAGATTTACTTTCTTCAGCTAAGAGCACCTCATGCTTATTCCTGAAAGACTTCTTATCTTGGATCTCCTTTTGTGCTCATATGACTTCTTCTTTCTTTCAGTCGAGCCTTGACTATCCTTCTTGGGTTTGGGACAGTCAGCAATGAAGTGACCGGGTTGGCCACAGTTGTAGCAAGCATTTGATTCCTCTTTAGAATTTTTTCTATGATAATGCTTCTGGAAGTTCCCTTGATTCTTCCTCATAAAACTTCCAAATTTTTTGATGAATAATGACATAACATCATTGCTCAGTTGATCAGCAACCTTCTCGACTGAACCAGTTGGTTCTGTTCTTACAGCAGCTAAGGCAGTTGTGGCTGCTGGAGTAGAAGGTTCTCCTTCTCGAGTTTGCTGCTCAAACTCATAGGCCTTCAGATCAGCGAATAGGTCATAAAGCTCAACCTTGTTTAGATCCTTGGACTCCCTCATTGCCATGGTCTTAACGTCCCACTCCTTGGGAAGACCTCTGATCACTTTTAATACAACTTCTTTGTTGGTATACACTTTTCCAAGTGCATTTAGCTCATTGATGATACAACTGACTCTTTCATCATACTCATGCATCGATTCTCCAGCTCTTATCTTGATGTTGTCAAACTTCTGAACAGCAACAGAAAGTTTATTCTCTTTCGTTTGTTCATTTCCTTCACAAAGCTGGATCAGTTTTTCCCAAATTTCCTTAGCTGTCTTACACATCTTGATTTTGCTGAAAGTTACTTTATCCAGCGTTTTGTACAGTATATCCTTTGCCATATTGTCCAAATTTGCTTTTCTTTTATCCTCAGCAGTCCATTCATCTCTGGGCTTTTCAATTCTATGAGGTAACCCATCGGTGATTGCAACTGCTATGTTGGCTTTCAATATTTTCATCGGACCTTCAGTGATGAAATACCACATGTCATCATCTTGTGCAGCTAAGTGAGCCTGCATCCTGATATTCCAATCATCAAAGTCTTCTCTGGAGAACATAGGGATTTTATTGAAAGATGCCATGATAATCAGTTTGAGTAGAAATATTCTGAGACGAGATACAACTTCTCTGATACCACTTGAAAGGATCGGTTAAAAGGTGATAAGTGTTTAGAAGAGGGGGTTGAATAAACACTCACAGATTATATATATTTTTCGAAAAATTGGGTTCATTTTAGTGACAAACTGACACTCGGTATCTCGTCAGTCGATAACAATCACTTTAACTGAAAAAAACAGTTGCGGAAGTAAACTGACTGAGAGATAGAATAACTGACTGAAAATAATAACTGAAATAAAATGCACACGGTTTGTTTCTGGATGTTCGGATAATAGAATAACTCCTATGTCACCCTTTCTATCACGAAGATAGGATTTTCACTAAAGGACTTTGATCGAATACAAAAGTAGTACTGACCCACTTCAGTTTGGACTTAACACTGCCAAAACTGAAACTCTTAGTTCACAAAAACTTTTACAGTGCGTGACTGAATTTAACACGACTGAATGAATCTAACAATGATTCCAAAGTTCTAACAAGCTCGTAAATGTAGCCTTGATTGCTACTGATCAATCTGATAAGAGTGAGCTTTTGATATTTGAATACGAGTAGTGATTTTAGCAGCGTAACAGCAAGCTTGAATAGAATAGTTGTTCGTATATTTTTTCGACTGCTCTTCTCGCCTATTTATAGGCTTATCTTCCAACGGTAACAATAAATAATATTTGAATCTTTATATCCGTTGATTGCCACGTCAATATTCCTCTGACAACCGTACACTGCAATCTCTGAAATGCGGTGTTCCACTAAGCAACAGTCTGCTGTGTACCACTGTCGGTTGAATGTCCTTTCCCGATAACTGATGACGTGTTCAGCTGAAGAATCAGCTGCTGAGCAATAGCTGGAAAGGTTTACAACTGCTGTTAGTTGACTGCTCGTTCAGTTGCGTAAATCAGTTGCGTAGTTCAGTTGCGGCTTCACGCGTTCAGTTATTATAATCAGTTGGTTCAAGCTTTTGTCCTTCAGTTTGTCAAACGCCGAAACTTAGTTTCCAATAAAAAAGCTTAAGTCGAATGTTGTTCATGCTACAATTTAGATCATTATATGTGTTTCACACTTTTTCAAACTCTCGTAAATGCATGTATGGATTTTCAGAATCTAAGCAATGAAAGTTGGGTAAAAGTTGGATAATATCAGGCTTAAAATTGAAATGAGATGCATCAGGGGGAAAAACTAGACATGAAGGTACACTAGTACGTGTAGGATTCATGTGATCTCTAAGTGTTCTTCGTCTATCATGATCATGTCGAGATTGAATTTCATCTTCATTTTCTTGGATGGGTTCTTCCGCCATGTTTTGTAAAAATAAAGGGTTATTTCGAATGAGTCGACCACTAAGTGTACGTGACAAAATGCTCATGCAAATGCAAATGCAAATGCAAAAGAATAAAAACACACAAAAGCAATAAAAATTCAAATAAAGAAAAATAAACTATAAACAAAATTAAATAGATTTGAAATTAAATTATACTTCCCCGGCTACGGCGCCAAAAACTTGTTGCGACTTTGATTGTTGCAATCCCAAGAGCAGGTTGTCCACAAGTAGTATAATTCGGTGAGTCCGAATATCGTATCTACAGGGAAGCTAAGGTCATTACAACTCCACTACAATGTCTTTTTGTTTTTGTTTTTTTTTAATGGTTTGAATCTTTAATTGGAAATTTTTATTGTTCAAATTTTAATTTAAGTAGTTGTGATTGAAAGATCCACTCTTGGTATTTTAATAAAGTTAACATTAATGAATATTATTGAAATCCACTTAATAAAATGGTTCCATTATATATTAAATAATCATATTTATATTATGTTATATATCATTATCTTAAAAGTATATAATATATTGTTGCGACTTTGATTGTTGCACTCCCAAAAGCAGGTTGTCCACAAGTAGTATAATTCGGTGAGTCCGAATATCGTATCCAAAGGGAAGTTAAGGTAATTACAAGTCCACTACAATGTCATTTTGTTTTTGTTTTTGTTTTTTTCTTTTAATGGTTTGAATCTTTAGTTAGTAATTTTTAATTGTTCAAATTTTAATTTAAGTAGTTTAGATTAAAGGATCCACTCTTTGTATTTTAATAAAGTTAACATTAACGAACATTATTGAAATCCACTTAATAAAATGGTTCCAATATATTAAATAATCATATTTATATTATGTTATATATTATTATCTTATAAGTATATAATATATACCAAAATTTATAAATGTTTTCAAGTATTTATTGTGCTATATATATATTTGTAAACACTAAATCAAGGTTCCCACTTTAAATGGTTGGTAAAACCAAACTAACATTTAAATGGTACCAAGAAATTAATATTATGATATATTCATATATAATAAATCAAGACATCCACTTTAAATGGTTGGTAATATCAAACCAACATTTAAATGGTTCAAAGAATTTAGTGTTACATATAGCAACAATAAATCAAAACTCCCACTTATAAGTAGGGTATAAAAATGCTTAAAGAAATAAATATAACATAAACAATAAATAATGATTAAATAATATAAAACATAGATTCTTACCTTTTAGTAACTTTATTATCATGCCAAGAGTTTCACCTTTTCATCTCAACTTTAGGAAGTTAGCTATTCATTATTCAAAGTGTAAAACTTTGAATATGAAATTAACATGCTAATTATATTTAAATGAAGAAATAAAGGAATAATATAGAGAGAAATATTATGAACTCAAAGGTTTGTTCATAGAATGAGGGATATCTCAATACATTACAATGCACCCCTTTTTATAGCCAAATTTGGGGAGTCAACCACAAATAAAATATTATTTTTTTACACATAAGTCTTCATTGGTGTTCCAAGATATTATATTATATTACACATCACTTTTGAAAATCTTCTTCTCCAAATTTGCTTCTTCACATAAAAAGAAACATGTGGATAATTGAGTTGTTTAGTTGTGGTATTTTTTTCAAACCAATTGACCAAGTAATTTGAGAGATATGGTCTAAATACTAGAGCATGGTAAAACTGCCACTCCTTTGGTAACTTTATTTGTTGCTTATTTTGATCCCAATTGTGAGAGGATTTTTATCTCATGCTTACCACCAATATTGTAGATATTAACCTCAACTTTCTACAGGTCCAAGAATCATCTTAATCCCATTTGCAACGCCAATTTTATTCTTGTTTTATCGAACCTGTAAAAAATAGTAAAAACTTGTAATTACACAATAACTTATATTTTATACAATTTATTATAAAACATATAATATTTAAACATTTAATAAAACAAAAACTATATATTTATATTATAAAACATTTAATTAATGTACAATTTTTATATTTATCACACCTCCCAACCAGCTTATTGCTAGTCCCTAGCAATTTAAGCGTTAATAGCAATACAAAACATATTGATTAATTTAAATAGAAATATAATCAAAACTATCTAAGTGTTTAAATTAAATTTGAAAACTGTCAAAGTTATATCAAGATCATCATAATTATAATTTATGAAATAATTTGAGATGATCAATTCAAAGCTTATTTCAGGTAGTTAAATGTACACGGCCTTCAGAAATTCCTAGTAAGAGTCTCAACTCCATATCCTCACAGGTTAATAAATGTTTCAATTTACGGCAACGATTTCTCTCATGGAGTTGGAATACAGATAAATGCTCAGAAAAATGGTTTACAGAATGCAGACAGACAAACGAGCCAAACTAATCAAAAGATAGAAAATCCATTGATTCAAAATCAAGTTGTTCTTATTATATATTTTTTCCTGATATTTTTTTTCAAAATAAGAACTCAAGATCTAAATAATAGATAGTCTCTCTCATGATCGATAAAGGCTCGAAAGCTGTTTTCTCAGTCCTCTCCACTCACTCACAAAATATGTGTGAGTTTAAAATTTTAGGCACTCTTATAAGGTATATCTTGGGCCATATACTTTAATACCTGATTTTATCACGATGGTTAATCACTCAAAAAGATTTCATAAATCATATTTTTATATTGATCAAAATATTAAAATTGACTTTTTTTCAAATAAAAATTTAAACATTCTTAAATAGATTAATGCATGTTCTAATTTAAATCTTTCAAACATGTAATGTATGACATTTTTGCAAAAATTACTAAGATACAAACAATAAACAAGATTTCATTTTAAAATAATATATATATATATTTTTTTTAATTTTTTTTTATAAGTTTGTTCTCCCCCCAATCAAAATATGACATTGTCCCTAATGACAAAATAACTATTAATAAAGAGTACATAATGAAAGAGATATCTCCTGGAATTTTATTGAAGATAACAAACTGAAACAAACGCAAACCAATCCACGACTTTTGAATCAATGATCCAACTTCCTTTTCTTATTGCTTGATTGCGACCAATTGATCTTTGTTATCATCGGATCATGCTTATGAACAAAAGCTTCCAAATCATCAATTAATTGGTCAGCAGTCGAAGCACAGATGAGCATCCGTCATGAATTTTCTGAAATGAAATTCTGTTCCACAGCTTTATCAAGAAATGTCAACAAACTGTCATAATAATTATTGATATTCAACAAGTCCACAGGTTTATTATGGATATTAAGTTGTGCCCAAGAAACAGTGTGAAAAATTTCTTCTAATGTACCAAAACCACCTGGTAATGCGATAAAAGCATCAGAATTTTCAATCATTTGAGTGATTTTTTCATACATAGAAGAAACTTTTAATTCCTCCCCAATCGTAACACCTGTAATATTTCCTTCAGCTAAAGCTGTAGGAATAATACCCAAAACCTGACTAACTCCAAGATGAGCAGATGTTGAAACAGATCTCACTAACCCAATAATACATCCCCATATACCAAGTGAATTTTTCTCTCAGCCAACATCTTCCCAAGATTATTCGCTGCTTCTACAAACACTTCATTTTTTCCAGGACTCGACCCACAAAATACACAAATATTTTTCAATGTTTGTGTAGAGGATCCAGTCATGTTTTTACTTTCTTTTTTTGGTCTGCGAAAATAGAGAGAAAGATGAGAGATTTTATAGGGGTAATATGTTATCATGACAAAACTATGGGTCACAGCTGTAAACAGAATAAATAGGAAAAACAATAATGACACACATGCATATAAACAGTAGTGTGATTGTGGCTCACAATTTTCCTCTGGTTTTACGTCCAAAAACGGCTTCAACGCCTTCTATGAGTCGAGGATTAGCTTCCCATCCAATTTTCTTATAAGTTGGCAAACATGGTCTTTTTTAGTCGGATTCCCAAGACTATGACGCTCATCTTGGAATTGTTTCCATAAACGGAGAAGTTCAATATGCACATGTCCACTAGAATGCGTCTCAAGAGTCAATAAGATGTTATCTAAAGACTCCTTACTCAGCCCATTCTTAATGAAACCAATTTTATCTTCTCTGTTATTGGAAACACATCCCAAAGATCAGCATTGTTTGTCACAAGTCCATCTTGCACACTTATGACAAACCCCTAAACTTTTGGCCCTTCGTTTTTTCGCATAAGTGCTTTTTCCTAATCCAGGCAAATACCGAATGAGCAATGATTGTGGAACTTCTCCTCCTAATCAGACCTTAGCTTCTATTACAAGACGAATATCTTCTGGAATTCCTTTTTTGCATTAGCAATCTCAATCTTTCACACCTTCCTGCATAAATTTTTCTTAGAACATTTTCAGAAACAGAGGGAAAATATTTACAAATTTTTGAGAGAATTTCATACATTTTGAAAAGAAAAGAAATGATTTTTTTTTTATTTTTGTATCAGCAATTGTGGGAAACTGATTTAACCGACTATGAGAGTCACGGAGAAAATAAAAAGATTAAGAAACATGAAATAAAAACAAACAAACTTAAATGCAACACCAAAAAAATTAAAAAAAAAATCAAGGATCAGAAAGGGAAATAAACTCTTCTTGAAAGATTTCATTTTCTAAAAATGGTTTAAGACTTTTTCCATTTACTTTAAAAATATTACCATTTTTAGGATTTTCAATATCCACAGCTCCATAAGTATACAGCAAATGATTTTCTAAGAATTGTTTTATCATGAAATGATTTGATTTTTGCTTTATAAATCCTTGAATTCTCATCCGCCTCATTTCTGAGTTCATCAAGTTCATTAAATTGCAATTTACGCAATTTGTTGGCATCATCCATTCTTGAATTTAAAGTTTTGATCGCCCAATAAGCTTTATGTTCCAATTCCACAGGCAAATGACAATGTTATCCATAAACCAACCTATAGGGAGACATATTCAATAATGTTTTAAAAGCTGTTCGATATGCCCAAAGTGCATCATTAAGTCGCAGAGACCAATCTTTTCTATTTGAGTTAACAGTTTTTCCCAAAATTTGCTTTATCTCCCTATTAGCTAATTCAACTTGTCCATTTGTTTGAGGATGATAAGGAGTAGTTACTTTATGAGTAATACCATATTTTTTCATTAATGAAGCAAATGGTTTATTAACAAAGTGAGTTCCCCCATCACTTATCATGGCTCGAGGAATTTCAAATCTACTAAAAATATTTTCTTTTAAAAATTTGATGACGATTTTATGATCATTTGTTCGACATGGAATTGCCTCTATCCATTTGGAAACATAATCAACTGCAACTAAAATATACAAGTATCCAAAAGACGGTGGAAAAGGTCCCATAAAATCTATTCCCCAACTATCAAAGATTTCAATTTCAATAATAGGATTCAAAGGCATCATGTTTCTTTTTGAAATCGCACCCAATTTTTGACAATTTTTAAAGATCTTGCAGATTTCGTGGGTGTCTTTAAACAAAGTGGGCCAATAAAATCTACACTGCAAGATTTTTGCAGCTGTTTTCTTTGAAGAAAAATGTCCTCCGCATGCTTCTGAATGACAAAATTTAATGACACTACATACCACATTGTCGGGTATGCAACGTCGAAAAATTTGATCCGGACAATACTTGAACAGATACGGATCATCCCAATAAAAGTTTTTTATCTCATTCAAAAATTTTCTTTTATCTTGAGAACTCCATTGCGGTGGCATTTTTCCTGTCACAAGAAAATTTACTATGTTAGCAAACCAAGGTGTAGTAGTAACTGAAAATAGATGTTCATCAGGAAAATTATCGTTAATTGGTGTCATTTCACAAGATGATCATGTTACTAGTCTCGATAAATGATCGGCTACGACATTCTCGGTTCCTTTTTTATCTTTGATCACAATGTCAAATTCATGGAGCAACAAAATCCATCGTATCAGTCGTGGCTTTGCATCCTGTTTGGTCAACAAATATCTAATAGCAGAATGATCAGTAAACACAATAGTCGTTGATCCAATCAAATAAGAACGAAATTTATCTAATGCAAATATTACAGCAAGTAGTTCTTTTTCAGTTGTGGAGTAATTCATTTGAGCATTGTTTAAAGTTCTACTCGCATAATATATCACATAAGGCTTACCGTTTCTTCTTTGACCCAATACTGCACCGACTGCATAATCACTCGCATCGCACATGATTTCAAATGGTAAAGACCAATCAGGAAGTTGCATGATAGGAGCTGATGTTAAATGTCGAATGATTTTATCAAAAGCATTTTGACATTCTTGAGTCCACTCAAATGCAGTGTCTTTTGTTAAGAGGTTACAAATGGGTTTAGAGATTAAACTAAAGTCCTTTATAAACCTCCGATAAAATCCAGTATGTCCCAAAAATGAGCGAATTTCTTTAATGGTTTTTGGAGGGGGTAAATTGGCAATGACATCAACTTTTGCTTTATCAACTTCAATTCCATGAGATGACACGACATGTCCCAAAAAAATTCCAGAAGTAATCATGTAATGACATTTTTCCAATTTAAAATAAGACCTTTTTCCTCGTATCTTTTTAAAACTTTTTCCAAATTTTGAAGACAATTATCAAAGGTATTCCCAAAGACAGTTAATCATCCATGGAAATTTCCAAACAATTTTCAACCATGTCGCAAAAAATGCTTAGCATACATCTTTGAAATGTTGATGGGCCATTGCATAATCCAAATGGCATCCTTCTAAATGCAAATGTTCCAAAAGGACATGTGAATGTAGTTTTATCTTGATCTTTGAGTGCAATGGGAATTTGATAATAACCTGAATATCCATCAAGAAAACAGTAGTATGGATGACCTGCTACTCTTTCTAAAATTTGATCCAAAAATGGTAATGGAAAATGATCTTTTCTAGTGGCGTCATTTAATTTTCTATAATCAACACACATCCGCCAACTAGATGGGACTCGACTTGTTAACAATTCACCTTTCTCATTTTTTATTACTGTGATGCCATATTTTTCGGAACTACTTGTGTTGGGCTTACCCACTTACTATCAGAAATAGGGTATATAATCCCAACATCAAGTAGTTTGAGAACTTCAGTTTTCACAACATCTTTCATGTGTGGATTTAATCTCCATTATGGTTGTTGAGATGTTTTTGCATTTTTTTCTAAGTGAATTTTGTGAGTACAAATTAGTTGATTAATGCCCTTGAGATCTTTTAGTGTCCAACCAATTGCATTTTTATGTCTTTTAAGCATATCAACTAATTTACCTTCTTGATCACTTTCTAGTTTGGAAGAAATTATCACCAGATATGTTTCATCTTCTCCAAGAAATGCATACTTCAATTCTTTTGGCAAGGGTTTTAACTCCAATATGGGTGGTTCGTCTTTGTTTTCATATTTTGCATCAAATTCTTTCTCTGATCCTGATAAAATCATCAAGATCAATTTCAATATTTTCTTTAACAGTTTCAATTGAACAAATATCTAATTGGTCACGAGTACTCCCTTCTTGAATGTTTTCTTCCACAAGAGTTTCAATAAGATTTTCATCTTCACTTTCATCTCCTTTGTCATGTGGTTGCTTACAAAGATTAAAAACATTGAGCTCCAAGGTCATGTTACCAAATGACAACTTCATTATTCCATTCCTGCAATTTATAAGAGCATTAGAAGTTACTAAAAATGGACGACCCAGAATTACAGGATTTGCATTACAAGCTTCGATAGGTTGTGTATCTAAAACTATGAAATCGACAGGATATACAAAGTTATCAACTTGGACCAATACGTCTTCTAGCATACCTCTTGGCACTTTAACAGATCTATCGGCAAGTAAAAGTGTTACCGAAGTAGACTTTAACTCGCCTAGTTTGAGTTCTTGATAAACTAAATGTGGAAGTAAATTCACACTAGCTCCAAGATCAAGCAAGGCTTTTTTAATCTTTCGTTCTCCAATAATAATGAAATAGTAGGACAACCAGGGTCTTTGTATTTCAAAGTATTATTATTTTGAATGATTGCACTTACTTGTTCGGCTAAAAATGCTTTCTTTTTCACATTCAATTTTCTTTTCACAGTGCACAAGTCTTTCAAAAATTTGGCATATGATAGGTACCTGTTTTATTGCATCTAATAAAGGAATATTAACTTTTACTTGTTTAAAAATATCATATATATCAGATTTCAAATTTGATTTTTTTGTATTTTTCAATGCATGAGGGAATGGTGGTGACACTGTCTGTTGAACCTCCTCTTCGAAAGTTATGGGTTTCACTTCCTTATCCTTTGGAGTTGATTTATCATCATCTTCACAAGGTTCAAGAATGGATTTTTCCACAACCTTACCACTTCGAAAGGTAATAACAGATTTTACCTGATCCATCGATTGAGTTCCAGAAGTTCCAGTTTAGTGAATGATGATCCTTGGGATTAGGCATAGGTTGTGAAGGAAATTTACCTTTTTCATGAACATTAAATGCAGATGCAAATTTAGCAAGAGTATCTTTCAAATCTGTCATGGTTTGAGCAGTTTGAGTATTGATAGACTCTTGCTTTGCAATGAAAGAATTCAATGTATCTTCCAAATTTCTTTTAGGTGGAGGAACATAAGGTGCATAATTTTGAAAATTTTGTTGATTTTGGAAATGTGGTTGTGAAAATTTTGCAAGCATTATCATTCATCTAACTAAAATTTGGATGATTTCGCCAACTTGGATTGTAATTTTGAGAAAATGGTTCAAAATTTGGCCTTTTGAAATTGTTCAAAACATTGACTTGTTCATGGAGACATTCTTTAAAAGAAGGCAAAGTGGGACAATTTTTTATAGAATGATCATTTGTATCACAGATGTGACACACAATTTCTTGAATAGCTTTTAATTGACCATTTTTTTTCAATTCAAGTGCCTCAACTTTTCTTGCCAAAGAGGTAAATCTAGCTTGAAGATCATGTCAATTTTTGAGAGTGTACATACCTCCACCAGATGTAGGAGATTGAATCTTGTTTGATGGTTCGATTGTACCTATAGTGTCCCAATTTTGAGCATTTTCAGCTTATGAATCGAGATACTCAATTGTCTCGTTTGGATCTTTATCTACAAATATTCCATTACACATAAATTCAACAATTTGCCTATCTTTTGGTATTAAGCCTTCATAAAATTGAGAAACAACTCTCCGAATTTCAAAACCATGATGTGGACAAAGATTAAGCAATTCTTTGTATCTATCCCAACACTGATAAAAACTTTCTCCTTATTTTTGAGTGAAAGTGATGATTTGCCTTTTGAAAGAATTTGTTCTATGAGATGGAAAAAACTTTTTCAAAAATTGTTGTTGCAATTCATCCCAAGTTCGAATGGATCCCGATCTAAGATTTTGTAGCCAAGTTTTAGCTTTATCTTTTAAAGAAAAAGGAAAAAAGCTTAAGTCGAATGGTGTTCATGCTACAATTTAGATCATTATATGTGTTGCATACTTCTTCAAACTCTCGTAAATGCATGTATGGATTTTCAGAATCTAAGCCATGAAAATTGGGTAAAATTTGGATAATACCAGGCTTAAAATGAGACGTCTGCTATTCGTTTTCTTAAAACGTAATAGAATATTTTTTTTAAGAACCTCACTTAGCACCGGCCGAACCATAAAATATTTTTGACATCATTTTAAAAATAAACATCCAACTGCCATTTAAAAATCCAAAGGAAAATATTTTAAAGCATAAAATCGTCAAATATTTTACCAACCTAAAAACATTATTCGAAAGTATAGCCCATACTATAACCTCTCAAAATCTCTCATAACATAAATAAAAGACGTAAAAATATCTTTAACATTACATAAAATCATAAATAATAACTAGTGCGGAAAACTAGCGTCGGTCCTCGGGTTATGTGCACCTCCAGTCCAGTCAGATCAACCATCAAGACCTCCATTATCATCTTCATAATCAATATTACCTGCATCAATCACACCTAGTGAGTCTAAAGACTCAACACGTCATATCCTTGATAACGAATAATTACGTAATACAGTTAATATATAACAGTGAAAAATACTTGTAGTACTTAAAATATCATTTTCATGAAGATGCATAAACATAAACATTTTCGTAATCATTTTCATGATGCATAAAAACATTTTCATAAAAACATAAACATATTCATATTCATATTCAGTATGCATATCCATATTCGTATCCATATTCATATTCGTATTCATATTCATGTTCGTGTTTGTTGAATTCAAATCGTGATTGTGACTCGTATTCTTAAACGTATTGGGCGATGGATCCATCTAGAGAAAAACCACAGTACTGGGCGGCGGGGACACCAGCAACACTCTCACCAGGTCAACTAGGCCTTGGCCTACGTATTAACATATTCGTATTCGTATCACGTATTCGTATTCGTATCCGTATCCAAGGAAACACGATCGTCGGGCTCCCACTGGGACCATAACCCTCACGATATTTCCAACATGTAGTAGTCACAATCCCTTCACGTCCTTCAACATGTTATCACCACTTAATAAAAATCATGTATATGCATATCGTTTTATTTTTGAAACCAAGCATGCAACATATCTTTTAAATGTCAAAGATTAAACCATAAAAATCCATGAGCATTTAAAATAAACGTTTTAACATCTTAAAAATTCATAACCATTTAAAATTGACATATTATCATATAAAAATTCATAAAAATCCATAATCATGGAAAATAATCATATTAGCATATAAAATAGCATTTAGGATACTGCCATGACGTTTACTAATTTCTAGGTGTAAAAAGTCCGTTTTACCCCTGGATGTAAAATTTCCCGGTTTTGATATTTTCTTAATTTCATTGACTCTAACATGTCGCAAATAATTATTTAAGCTTACATGAATTTTCTCATATTTTTATTTAGCATAATTCAATGACTTTTAAATTAATCTTTAAATGTAACATATTAATGCGTTTTAATTCACGAATTAAACCAAACCTTACTATAAAATTCCCAAATTAAAAACTTAGACTTAAAATAATTATTTAAGCTTAAACCTAATTTTTCATAATTTTATAAAGCTTAAAAACTAGACGTTTCGATTGACTCGTTAATTAGTGTTTCGTGCGGCGATTAAATCCCGAATAAATCTAAAACTCGTTATTTTGATCTCAAATTTTAAACATAACATTTTTAAGATTTATTCTACCCTTCCAAGTCATGAGCCATCCCGTGGACCCTTGGATCAATTTTTAGCTTTATTAATTTCGTTTTTGACACCTTATCGAACACACCGAGCCATCTCCTAATTTACCCGAGCCACCTTGAGCCAAAACTTAGCAAACCCATCTAGGGACCCTACTGTGCAATCCCAGCCCGTAAAACAACCCCTGGCCCGCTCAAAACCTTCCTGAAACTTGACCCAAAATCTGTACATGTGTGTGTGAGTTTCATAGTTGCTCTAGGACTCCTAGTTATCCTAGGACTCTACCAGCTGAGCCACTACCGAACCCAGCACACCCTAACCCTCCCTGTGACACGCCCAGACCATGCCCAGACCAGCCCAAGCCCTGTACCCCGCGCACGAGCTGCCTGAAGTTGGACAGCAACCTGCGCGCTACCTTTTGCTGCCCTGCGCTTCCTCACTTTTGTTCAACCAGCAGCGACCAAGTGATGAAACTTTAAATTAATAATTTATTATATGTTAAAACCTGCATTTTAAAATTTAAGTTTCATTAAAATTATAAAATTATGTTATTTTAGTATTGTTTGTTTATATTTAATTGTCTTACTAAATAAGTTTTATTTTCAGGTTTTTTACTGTGTTGGTAAAATAATGATAACTCAAGCTAGAAAATTCAAATGGAGGTGACTCAAACATGTTTGGAATCCTTGAGAAATTATCTACAACTTTTCAGAAGACATGATTGCCTAAAAAGTTCCTTAAGATGATCAAATTGTGCAAATATCAAAAGGAGGACAAACTTACTTTTACTATGACCAGCATATAGTAAAAAAATCATAACTATTTCAATATTTAACCAAATGAGGTGAACCAAGTGGCCAAATTCATCTACAGACAATTCCCCACATGTTTGCCGTTTTGAGCAGAGTCAAATTCGGTGATTAAAGTCGTGGAACAAAGCATTGAAAGAAGGGACATGGAATTGAACTCGGAGGAGGCAAAGAATACTATTGCAACTATATGGCATTAATAAAAATTTTGACCCTTTCTCTCATTTGGCCTATAAATAGAGACCTTGTGCTAGCTTGAGAATCATTTTATCTCATTGTAAAATATAGTGTGAGTGTGTATCAAAGTTCTAAGTTCCAATATATTTTCTTTCATGTTCTCAACTATGAGTGATATTTTAGTGTTGATCAAAAGTAAGCTTATGGCAAGCTAAATCTATTATGTCAAGGTGAAGAGGATGCATTCTTGGTGAAGTAAGATTGTTTATATTTTGTATATTCTTTCTTTATTTCTTTTCATTTAGCTAACTTATTTTTATTGTAGGTATAAAAATGAATTATTTGTTGTTATCAATTTACATCAAATGCTTGATACCATTAAAGTGCTTATCTTGATTTGTTGTTTAATTTTGATACAATAAATATTTCATCACTTATTATTATAATAATATCATAATATTCATTTAGACGATAGCGTGGCTCTGCCGGTTGTTCTAAATGAAATATTATGATTTAATACTAACATCTAACAATCTAACAATTACTTTATCGCAACTAACTTTTATTTTTCGCATCTAACTTTTACTTTCTCGCAACTAACTTTTACTTTATCGCAACTAACATTTACTTTATCGCAACTAAATTTTACTTTACCGCAACTAACTTATTAAATCAATATATTTCATTTAGGCAATAGCGTGGCTCTGCCGGTTGTTCTAAATGAAATATAATGATTTATTTTAACATTTACTTTATGCAATTATTTATTTATATAGTCATAATTATAATCATAGGTACCATATATAAAATATCGGTTAATTCGGTATTTTCTATAGTGGAAACTATATTATATTATGTGTGTGTTTAATTTTTTGGAACCATTATTTATGGTGGTTTCTTTTGTTTTACTTTTAGTTAAACAATATTACATAAACCAAGAATAAATCCTCAAGCCTTGACAAAGTTTATAATTTGTAAACTTAATTCTTGCATTTGGTAATCTATAAATTAATAAATTTAAACTCAAAATAACCTCTCTGTGGATCGATCTCGTACTTACGAATTATATTACTTGCCAGACAACCTACACTTGGGTGAATTATTATTTAAGTAGTAGCAAGTTTTTGGCGCCGTTGCCGGGGAGGTATAAATTAAGTTTATATTTGTTAATTATGTTTTATTTATAAGTATTGTGTTGTTTTTTTTTTGTATGAGTATTTGGAGTCGAAAAAAAAGTGGTAGGCTTATTCGAGTATCTGAAAATAATTTAAACATGGATGATAATTCAAATAATCAAGATAATAATAATAATAATAATAATAATAATCAAGAACATGATCAATTAAGAACACTTAGGCACCATATGAACCCTATTAGAACTAGTGCCACATTTTGTTTAGTTTTTTCTCCTGATGCATCTAATTTCAACTTCAAACCTCAAATTATTCAACTTTTACCAAATTTTCATGGCTTAGATTCTGAAAATCCATATTTGCATCTAAGAGAATTTGAGGAAGTTTGTAACACTTATAATGATCAAAATTGTAGCATGGATATAGTTCGATTAAAGCTTTTCCCTTTTTCTTTAAAAGATAAAGCTAAAACATGGCTACAAAATTTAAGATCAAGTTCAATAAGATCATTGGAAGGAATGCAACAACAATTTCTCAAAAAGTTTTTCCCTTCCCATAGAACAAACTCTTTTAAAAGACAAATTACAACTTTTTCTCAAAAACAAGGAGAAACATTTTATCAATGTTGGGATAGATATAAAGAATTACTTAATACATGCTCACATCATGGTTTTGAAACATGGAGAATAGTTTCTCACTTCTATGAAGGTCTAATACCTAAAGATAGGACAAATGATAGAATTCATGTGTAATGGAACTTTTGAAGATAAAAACCCAAATGAAGCTATGGAATATTTGGATTCATTAGCAGAAAATGCTCAAAATTGGGAGAATATAGGCACAATAGAACCACTAACAACTAAAAACAATAATTCAACAAATGGGGGTGGTATCTATAATCTTAAAGATGATATAGATATTCAAGCTAAACTTGCATCTTTAGCAAGAAAAATTGAGTCATTAGAAATGAAAAAGAGTGGTCAATTAAAAAGTATTCAAGAAATTGTTTGTCATATATGTGATACACAAGATCATGCTACAAAAGATTGTCCAACATTACCTTCATTTAAAGAATGTCTCCATGAACAAGCAAATTATGTTAACAATTATAAAAAACCAATACTAGATCCTTTTTCACCATCATATAATCCTGGATGGAAAAATCATCCTAATTTTAGTTGGAGGAATGATAATAATGCACAACCGTCACAACAATATTTTCAAAATAACCAAAATCATCAAGTTTATATTCCTTATGATACACCTCCAAGAAAAAACTTTGAAGATGTAATTCATGCATTTATCCAAAAGCAAGAGTCTATCAATATTCAAAACAGTCAATCTATGAGTGATTTGAAAGAAACTCTTGCAAAATTTGCATCTGCACTTAATATTCATGAAAAAGGAAAATTTTCATCTCAACCTCAATCTAATCCTAAAAATCAAAATCAAGAATTAAAAAATGAAAAAATTGATCAAATAAAATCTGTTATTACCCTTAGAAGTGGTAAAATAGTTAATGATCTATATAGTAATGAAAACAAGGATCATTTAAAATCAAAGAGTAATGATGATAATCCTGATACTTTTGAGAATGATGATACCTTAAATTTTAAGAATAATATGGTGAAGGATAAATCATCTGAAATAGTAAATAAGTCAAATAAACCTCCACCATTTCCTCATGCATTAACAAATCATAAAAAACAAAAAAGTGATTCTGATATCTATGAAGTTTTTAAACAAGTGAAGATAAATATTCCATTATTAGATGCTATTAAACAAGTACATTCTTATGCAAAATTTTTAAAAGACTTATGTACTGTAAAGAGAAAATTACATGTGAAGAAAAAAGCATTCTTGGCTGAACAAGTAAGTTCTATTCTTCAAAATAATTCTAGTTTAAAATATAAAGATCCTGGTTGTCCAACAATTTCATGTATTATTGGAGAAAATAAAATTAAAAAAGCTTTGTTGGATTTGGGAGCAAGTGTGAATTTACTTCCTTATTCAGTTTATGAAAAACTTAATTTAGGAGAATTAAAACCCACTTCTATTACTCTCTTACTGGCGGATAGGTCAATCAAAATACCTAGAGGTATTGTAGAAGATGTGTTGGTTCAAGTTGATAAATTCATATATCCTGTAGATTTTATTCTTTTGGATACACAACCAACAGAAGTACATAATGAAATTCCAGTAATATTGGGACGACCATTTCTAGCAACTTCAAATGCTTTAATTAATTGTCGAAATGGAATAATGAAATTGTCTTTTGGAAATATGACTCTAGAACTTAATGTGTTCAATTTATGTAAACAACCAAGTATTAATGAAAATGAATATGATAATGAAATTGAACCAATTGTGGAAGAAAATTTACAAGAAGAAAACTTAAATCAACAATCTGAAGTTTTTTCAATAGAAAGTTTTGAGTCTAAAAATAATTTTAAAGAAGATGATAATACAAAACTTGAATTAAAAGTTTTACCATTAGAATTGAAATATGTATTTCTTGGTGAAAATAAAACATTTCCTGTTGTAATTTCTTCCACTCTTTTGCCAAATCAAGAAGAAGATTTGATTAAATTACTTAAAAAATATAAAAATGCAATTGGATGGACTTTGAAAGATATAAAAGGTATGAAAACTTTAATTTGTACACATAAAATTCACTTGGAAGAAAATGCTAAAACATATCAACAACCACAAAGAAGGTTAAATCCACATATAAAGGAAGTTGTTAAGAATGAAGTATTAAAACTATTAGACGCTGGAATTATCTATCCAATTTCAGATAGTAAATGGGTAAGTCCAATACAAGTAGTACCTAAAAAGTCCGGCATCACTGTTATAAAAAATGAAAAGGGAGAGTTATTACAAGCTAGGATTCCATCTAGTTGGCGTATGTGTAAAAAATTATAGAAAATTAAATGATGCAACTAGAAAAGATCATTTCCCACTACCATTTTTAGATCAAATTCTAGAAAAAGTAGCAGGAAATTCTTATTACTGTTTTCTTGATGGGTATTCGGGGTATTATCAAAATACCTATATCATTAGAAGATCAAGAAAAAACTACTTTTACTTGTCCTTTCGGAACTTTTGCATTTAAAAGAATGCCATTTGGTTTATGTAATGCTCCGGCTACTTTTCAAAGATGCATGTTAAGTATTTTCAGTGATATGATTGAAGAATATGTAGAAGTTTTTATGGATGATATAACTGTTTTTGGAAACTCATTTGAAAATCGTCTTAAAAATCTAGAAGAAGTATTAAAAAGATGTGAAGAAAAAAATCTTGTTTTAAATTGGGAAAAATGTCATTATATGGTTAAATCTATGATTGTTTTAGGACTATGTGATATCTGAAAAAGGAATTGAAGTTGATAAAGCCAAAGTTGATGTTATTGCTAATTTAACATCACCAAAAACGGTCAAAGAAGTTCGATCATTCTTGGGTCATGCAGGATTTTATAGAAGGTTTATAAAAAATTTCAGCATAATATCTAAACCAATTTCAAATCTTTTAACAAAAGATACACAATTTGAATGGATTCAGAAATGTGAAAATGCTTTTAAAAAAATTATTAATCTTTTAGTTACATCACCTATTTTACAACCTCCAGATTGGTCTTTACCATTTGAATTAATGTGTGATGCAAGTGATTATGCTATAGGAGCTGTGTTAGGACAAAGAAAAGAAGAAAACCTTATGCAATCTATTATGCTAGTAGAACCTTAAATAGTGCCCAAATAAATTATTCAACTACTGAAAAAGAATTACTTTCAGTAGTATTTGCATTAGATAAGTTTCGATCTTATTTAATTGGTTCTACTACTATTGTTTACACCGATCATTCTGCCATAAAATATTTATCAAATAAACAAGATGCTAAGCCAAGATTAATACGGTGGATTTTATTGTTACAAGAATTTGATATTATAATTAAAGATAAAAAAGAAAAGAAAATGTTGTAGCCGATCATTTATCTAAAATAATGACTGAATCATCTCATAATGAAATACCAATAAATGAAAATTTTCCAGATGATCAGTTGTTTTATGCTACTATTATGCTCTGGTTTGCTAACATTGTAAATTTTCTTGTGACAAATAAAATGCCTTCTCATTGGAATTCACAGGATAAGAATAAATTCTTGATAGAAGTTAAAAAATTTTATTGGGATGATCCTTACTTATTTAAGTATTGTCCTGACCAAATTTTTCGACGATGCATACCCAACAATGAAGTAAGTAATGTTATTAAAATTTGTCATTCTGAAGCATGTGGAGGTCATTTTTCATCCAATAAAACAGCTACAAAAGTCTTACAATGTGGATTTTATTGGCCGTCTTTATTCAAAGATACGCATTTATTTTGCAAATCTTGTGAAAAATGTCGGAAGATGGGATCAATTTCAAAACGAAACATGATTCCTTTAAATCCAATCATAATTATTGAAATATTTGATAGTTGGGGGATAGATTTTTTGGGTCCATTTCCATTATCTTTTGGATATAAGTACATTTTAGTCGCTGTTGATTATGTTTCAAAATGGATTGAAGCAATTGCATGTAGAACTAATGATCATAAAGTTGTTATAAAATTTTTAAAAGAAAATATTTTTAGCCGATTTGGAATACCTAGAGCAATAATTAGTGATGGGGGAAGTCATTTTATAAATAAATCATTTTCCTCTTTGTTAAGAAAATATGGCATTACACATAAAGTTTCTACCCCATATCATCCTCAAAGTAATAGTCAAGTTGAACTTGCAAATAGAGAAATAAAACAAATTTTAGAAAAAACAGTTAATCCAAATCGAAAAGATTGGTCTTTAAGATTAACTAATGCATTATGGGCATATAGAACTGCATTTAAAACATCATTAGGGATGTCACCATATAGGTTAGTTTTTGGTAAGTATTGTCATTTACCGGTTGAACTTGAACATAAAGCTTATTGGGCAATTAAAGCATTTAATATTAATTTAGATGATGCATCTAAATTAAGAAAATTGCAAATAAATGAACTTGAAGAATTAAGAAATGATGCATATGAAAATTCAAAGATTTATAAATATAAAACTAAAGCCTTTCATGATAAAAATATTATGAGAAAGTCATTTGAAATTGGACAAAAAGTTTTGCTTTATAATTCTCGTTTGCATTTATTTTCAGGTAAACTAAGACCGAGGTGGTCAGGACCATTTGTAGTCAAATTTGTTTATCCTCATGGTGCTGTTGATATTGAAAATCCTAAAAATAATGACGTGTTTAAAGTTAATGGGCAAAGACTTAAGCCTTTTATAGAAAATGAAATTCTTAATAATTATTTTATGCCTTTATATGATCCACAATAGTTGTTTGATATTTTCATTTTGTTTTGCAGATTCTAGTTCATTTCCCGGTTAAGTGGCGGATAACGGTACTCCGTGACTGTTTAAGTCGGTTTCTTCAGTTTTCCCAAAATAATTGAAATATATATAATAATAATAATATGGATGCGTGTATTATGAATCTTCGTAAATATTTTGCTTGTTTACCTGATAATGCATTGAAAAAAATTTATAAAGCTAGATATGAGCGGCTAAGGTTGATGATGTCATATGGCATACCGAATGATGTCCGTTTGATAATTGAAGCGAAAGTCCGATTGGTTGGGGAAGCAAGTGAATTAATAATAAGAATATGCCAGGATTTGGTAAAAGCACATTTGCCAAAAAGCGAAGAGCTAAACGTATAGGCGGATGTCATAAATGTGCAAGGTGGACTTGTAAAGGAAAATGCAAAAATGTTGGAATGACATCAATGAATAGAGAAGATAAAATTTTATTCATTAAGAATGGTCTGAGTAAAGAGCCTTTGGATAATTTTCTAGAGGTTCTTGATACGCATTCTAGTGGGTACGTGCAAAATGAACTTCTTAAACTATGGTGGCAATTTCAACTAGGAGGAATATCAATATGGACGGTGGAATCAGCCTTACAAAGATCCTACTGTAGTAACATCATATCTATTTAGATAAGTAAATATATATACACAATTTCGTCTTGGAATCTGACGTTAAAAGACCCTGTTTGCCAATTTATAAGAAAATTGGATGGGAAGCATATCCTCGACTCATAGAAGGCGTTGAAGCCGTTACTGAACGTAAAATCAGAGGAAGATGTGAGCCACAATCACAACTACGCTGTATATATTTGTTTTAATTTTGTCATTTTTATTTTCTTTTAATAATAATAATTTCCTGTTCAAATATTGACTTTTGGCATGTTACGCTTATAAATTCATATGCTGTGATCTAACAATTACAGAAAACATATTTCTCAACATGTCAACGTCCACGGTAAGTAAAATCAAAAATATTTGTGTATTTTGTGGATCTAGTGCAGGAAAAGATTTAATTTATGAAGAAGTAGCAGAAAATCTTGGAATAACACTTGCTAAAAAAAAGATTCATTTGGTATATGGTGGTGGTGAAGTTGGCCTCATGGGAAAAGTTGCAAAAGTTGCGCATGCAGGTGGAAGTGAAGTTTTAGGCATTATTCCGATTACCTTAGCCAATCTTACAGGACCAACAATAGGAGAATAAATGAAAGTGGACAACATGTATTAACGAATCACTCAAATGATTGAACATTCAGATGCTTTCATTGCTTTGCCAGGAGGTTTCGGTACTTTGGAAGAAATAGTTCATACTGTTTGTTGGGCACAATTAAATATCCACAATAAGCCAATTGGTTTGTTAATGTTAACAATTATTATGATAAACTGTTATCGTTTCTTGATGATGTTGTGGAACAGAGATTTATTTCATTAGCTTCGCGAAGGATGTTAGTTTCTGCTACATGTGAAGGTGAACTTATTGATTTACTGCAAGGATTTAGTCATGAACCAGATCCATCATTATCTCAACTTAATTGGCCAACATCCAAGAGTAAGAAAAGAAAATTCATGTGATGTTAAACTTGTGATTCAACGGTATGTTTTAATGTTTTTCTTTAAGGTATGAATAATTTCTTCTTCTCCTCTTAGTTTTTTTTATATAAAAAATTAAAATATATACTTATATATAGTAATAATAATAATAATTTTTAGTTCAATGTCGAGCTAAGGTGTCAGTAAAATGCACCTGAGACGCATTAGTTAATAATTATTGATAAATCACAATACACTAGATTTTAATATTCATTATATTCAAAATACAGACTAAAAGAAAAATTAGTTTTTCATATGTACCAATTTATATATATATTTTGATCAATTAATATAAAATATATAATAGATGTGTTCATATATATATATATATAATTGTATGTGTTTTCAAATATAATAATTTCTAAAATTTTTATGAGAATATAGTTAAAAGATATGGTTTGTATGGCTGTTAACATGTATAATTGAAAGATTTCTTTTGTAAAAGTATAATATATACTCACACATCTTTTGTGAATGAGCGGTGAGAAATGAGAAAACAATTAATAAACTTTTATTGATTATTAAAAAATGGTTAATTACAAGAATATAACTCCCCTAAAAAAAATATTTATTGAAAAAAGAAAAAAAAAAGAAGTAAATATATAACGGACTGCAAAATACTTTATTCATTGTAATTTTTTAGATTTGATTGATGTACTATCAATGTGTTCTAAAACATCAATATTGTGTTAAAAAAAAAACAAACAAACAAAAAGATTTGTTTGTGCTAGATAAGTTTCAAAGGTAGTCGAATGTATCCGTTATATAAATGTTTATATACATAAATATATATATATATATTATGGTAGAATGTTTAGATAAAAAATTTTTATGTTATTGTAAAATTTTGCAGTTACTTTATTTAAAAAAAAAACAATAAGCTAAAAAAAAAAGAAAAAAAAAGGGGATTTTATTCTTTGTAAATTTTCCTATTTTGTTTTCAATATTAGTTTAATTAATTGTCTGCTTTAATACTTAGTCATTTTCAATGAGAGTTAATATTCATTCCAACTCCATGAGTGAAAACTAGCTATTCCTTAAACATTTTGACCTGAAAGAATATATGGAGTTGAGGCTTTTACAATAATATTCCTGATATTATACATGTTATGGTGGGTGATGTGAATTATCTTTTTGACTATATTATTATAAAAAATTTAGAAATTTTAAAAAAAAATTATATATATATTGTTACTTTATATATTATGTGAAAATAAAAATAATAATAAAAACACATCTAATTATATATTATTATATTAAACAAAAAAATATATATATATATATATATAAATTGGTATATGATTTTGTTTTTAGTGAATATGTTTGTATTTGAATATATAAAAGGAATAAAGAATCTAGGTTGTGATTTTCTGATAAATTTTATTACTAAGGGACTAGTAATAAGATAGTGTGGGGGTGTGATGAAACTTAAAATTAATAATTTATTATATGTTAAAACCTGCATTTTAAAATTTAAGTTTCAATAAAATTATGTTATTTTAGTATTGTTTTATTATATTTAATTGTCTTACTAAATATGTTTTATTTTCAGGTTTTCTACGTGTTAGTAAAATAATGATAACTCAAGCTAGAAAATTCAAATGGAGGTGACTCAAACATGTTTGGAATCCAGGAGAAATTATCTACAACTTTGCAGAAGACATGATTGCCTAAAAAGTTCCTTAAGATGATCAAATTGTGCAAATATCAAAAGGAGGACAAACTTACTTTTACTATGACCAGCATATAGTAAAAAAATCATAACTATTTCAATATTTAACCAAATGAGGTGAACCAAGTGGCCAAATTCATCTACAGACAATTCCCCACATGTTTGCCTGTTTTGAGCAGAGTCAAATTCGGTGATTAATGTCGTGGAACAAAGCATTGAAAGAAGGGACATGGAATTGAACTTGGAGGAGACAAAGAATACTATTGCAATTACATGACATTAATAAAAATTTTGACCCGTTCTCTCATTTGGCCTATAAATAGAGACCTTGTGCTAGCTTGAGAATCATTCTATCTCATTGTAAAATATAGTGTGAGTGTGTATCAACGTTCTAAGTTCCAATATATTTTCTTTCATGTTCTCAACTATGAGTGATATTTTAGTGTTGATCAAAAGTAAGCTGATGGCAAGCTAAATCTATTATGTCAAGGTGAAGAGGATGCATACTTGGTGAAGTAAGATTGTTTATATTTTGTATATTCTTTCTTTATTTCTTTTCATTTAGCTAACTTATTTTTATTGTAGGTATAAAAATGAATTATTTGTTGTTATCAATTTACATCAAATGATTGATACCATTAAAGTGGTTATCTTGATTTGTTGTTTAATTGTGATACAATAAATATTTCATCACTTATTATTATATATATATAGATATATATATATATTTATATAATAATATCATAATATTTCATTTAGACGATAGCGTGGCTCTGCCGGTTGTTCTAAATGAAATATTATGATTTAATACTAACATCTAACAATCTAACATTTACTTTATCGCAACTAACTTTTATTTTTCGCATCTAACTTTTGCTTTCTCGCAACTAACTTTTACTTTATCGCAACTAACATTTACTTTATCGCAACTAACTTTTGCTTTACCGCAACTAACTTATTAAATCAATATATTTTATTTAGGCAATAGCGTGGCTCTGCCGGTTGTTATAAATGAAATATAATGATTTAATTTAACATTTACTTTATGCAATTATTTATTTATATAGTCATAATTATAATCATAGGTACCATATATAAAATATCGGTTAATTCGGTATTTTCTATAGTGGGAACTATATTATATTATGTGTGTGTTTAATTTTTTGGAACCATTATTTATGGTGGTTTCTTTTGTTTACTTTTAGTTAAACAATATTACATAAACCAAGAATAAATCCTCAAGCCTTGACAAAGTTTATAATTTGTAAACTTAATTCTTGCATTTGGTAATCTATAAATTAATAAATTTAAACTCAAAATAACCTCTCTATGAATCGATCTCGTACTTACGAATTATATTACTTGCATAAAACCTACACTTCGGGTGAATTATTATTTAAGTAGTAGCACCAAGCCACTCCAGCCCCTAGCCCGACCACTGACCCTCATCCTAAGACCCCGATGGACCCCTAGCCCAGCCCCAAACCGAGCCACAACCTTCTTGTACATCAGCTGGTCGCGATCAGCTCATGGGGGAGAGTCCCACTTCACGTGGACTCTTCCCCAGCCCCAACCTCGGACCCTAGCCACCCTAGGACCCAACCCAGCCCTAGAACAAGACCACCCCTGACCCTGACCCAGCCCTGATCGAGCCCCTTGACCCCATGCACAAGGACCGAACCACTTGTCCCTCACATGCACATAAGCCTCTCTCGGCCCCCTTTTGTATCTCTCGGCTGTTCCAATTTCTTTTCTTAACAAGTTGTATCATATTTTAATCAATAATTATTCATATAACAACCCATAAACCTTACCTAATCATGGCAGCCCCTTAACACATGTTTAACATAATTCTTGCAACAATTTCATGCCTCAAAAATTCATATATATTATAAAAACGAAATTATTTCATGTTGTACTTGTTTTTCATGCAAAAATTCAATTAAATAAAATACTATGGTGTGAAAGATGAGAAAAGGAAGAATTATGGCGTGCCTTTGCGTTATATATGCTCGAATAAACGTTGACGACGAAGACCGGAGGGACACCTTGGCTTGAACTTGCTAGCACCTTTGAAAATCCTTCCCAAATTGTATATGTGCCGTGTGTGTGTATGAGAGAGGGGTGGGGGAGAGTTTTCCTATTTTTGAAAGAGAGTGGCCGATTGTTTTTGGTTTCTAGAATAGGGTTTCTGATTAATTGATACTTTAAATACTAATTAATCAACCTCAAGGCTTTTATGCCTATTAAGCCTCCAAATTCAGCCCATTAGTCTAATTAAGATTTAAATAAAATATTAACAAAGTTTTTTATTTAAATATGTGAATTTATTAGCCGGGTTTCCAAAAAGCTCGTATTTTAGTTGAAAAACCAACACCGATAAAATTTACGTCCCGGCGTATAAAATCACATCAAAACCCTTTATTTTCAAAAATACTTAAAAAGCATCACCCTTAATTTAAATAATTAAAAACAATTAACCAATAAAAACATTTTCTATTTTTCAGCCCTCGGTCTCCGTTCCTCGATCGCAACTCGAATAACCTTTAAAAATACATTTTAATGCAACCATGTAGAAAAATATATTTTAAACATGCAAATATGCACAATTTAATTAATTCATGCAATGAAAACATTTAATTAAAATACAAGAGAATTTAATAATTGCATGCATGTGATTCGCGTGGACTTTTAAATTTTCGGGGCGTTACATAAAATTGAAATGAGATGCATCAGGGGGAAAAACTAAACAAGAAGGTGCACTAGTACGTGTAGGATTCATGTGATATCTAAGTGTTCTTCGTCTATCATGATCATGTTGAGATTGAATTTCATCTTCATTTTCTTGTATGGGTTCTTCCGCCATGTTTTGTAAAAATAAAGGGTTATTTCGAATGAATCGACCACTAAGTGTACGTGATCAAATACTCATGCAAATGCAAATGCAAAAGAATAAAAACACACAAAAGCAATAAAAATTCAAATAAAGAAAAATAAAATATAAACAAAATTAAATAGACTTGAAATTAAATTATACTTCCCCGGACAATGGCGCCAAAAACTTGTTGCGACTTTGATTGTTGCACTCCCAAGAGCAGGTTGTCCACAAGTAGTATAATTCGGTGAGTCCGAATATTATATCTACAGGGAAGCTAAGTTAATTACAAGTCCACTACAATGTCTTTTTGTTTTTGTTTTTTAATTTTAATGATTTGAATCTTTAGTTGGTAATTTTTAATTGTTCAAATTTTAATTTAAGTAGTTGAGATTAAAGGATCCACTCTTGGTATTTTAATAAAGTTAACATTAACGAACATTATTGAAATCCACTGAATAAAATGGTTCCAATATATTAAATAATCATATTTATATTATGTTATATATTATTATCTTAAAGTATATAATATATACCAAAACTTATAAATGTTGTCAAGTAATTATTGTGCTATATATATATTTGTAAATACTAAATCAAGGTTCTCACTTTAAATCTTTGGTAAAACCAAACTAACATTTAAATGGTACCAAGAAATTAATATTATGATATATTCATATATAATAAATCAAGGCATCCACTTTAAATGGTTGGTAATACCAAATTAACATTTAAATGGTTCCAAGAATTTAGTGTTACATATAGCAACAATAAATCAAAACTCCCACTTATAAGTAGGGTATAAAATGCTTAAAAAAATAAATATAACATAAACAATAAATAATGATTAAATAATATAAAACATAGATTCTTACCTTTTAGTAACTTTATTATCATGTCAAGAGTTTCATCTTTTCATCTCAACTTTAGGAAGTTAGCTATTCCTTATTCAAAGTGTAAGACTTTGAATATGAATTTAACAAGTTAGCTATTCAAAATCAAGTTGTAATTACATAACAACTTATATTTTATACAATTTATTATAAAACATATGATATGTAAACATTTAATAAAACAAAAACTATATATTTATATTATAAAACATTTAATTAATGTACAATTTTTATATTTATCATATATATCAAAACTTGTAAATAGTTGTCAAGTATTTATTGTGCTATATATATATTTGTAAACACTAAATCAAGGTTCCCACTTTAAATGGTTGGTAAAACCGAAACAAACATTTAAATGGTACCAAGAAATTAATATTATGATATTAATATATAATAAATCAAGGCATCCACTTTAAATTGTTGGTAAAACCAAACAAACATTTAAATAGTACCAAGAAATTAATATTATGATATATTCATATATAATAAATCAAGGCATCCACTTTCAATGGTTGGTAATACCAAACTAACATTTAAATGGTTCCAAGAAATTAATATTATGATATAATCATATATAATAAATCAAGGCATCCACTTTAAATGGTTGGTAATATCAAACTAACATTTAAATGGATCCAAAAATTTAGTGTAACATATAGCAACAATAAATCAAAACTCCCACTTATAAGTAGGGTATAATAATACTTAAAGAAATAAATATAACATAATCAATAAATAATGATTAAATAATATAAAATATAGATTCTTACCTTTTAATAACCTTATTATCATGCCAAGAGTTTCACTTTTTCATCTCAACTTTGGGAAGTTAGCTACTCATTATTCAAAGTGTAAGACTTTGAATATGAATTTAACATGTTAATTATATTTAAATGAAGAAATAAAAGAAAAATAAAGAGAGAAATATTATGAACTCAAAGGTTTGTTCATAAAATGAGGGATATCTCAATACATTACAATGCACCCCTATTTATAGCCAAATTTGGGGAAACAACCACAAATAAAATATTATTTTTTATACATAAGTCTTCAATATTGGTGTTCCAAGAAATTAATATTTTAATACACATCACTTTTGAAAATCTTCCCATCCGAATTTTCTTCTCCACATAAAACAAAACATGGTGAGTTTTTTGAATTGTGGTATTTTTTTTAACCATTTGACCAAGTAATTTGAGAGATATGGTCAAAATGCTAGAGGATGGTAAAACTGCCACTTCTTTGGTAACTTTATTTGTCGCTTAATTTGATCCCACTTGTGAGAAGATTTTTATCTCATGCTTGCCACCAATATTGTAGATATTAACATCAACTTTCTACAGGCCCAAGAATCATCTTAATCTCATTTGCAACGCCAATGTTATTCTTGTTTTATCGAACCTGTAAAAATAGTAAAAACTTATAATTACACAACAACTTATATTTTATACAATTTATTATAAAACATATAATATTTAAACATTTATTAAAACAAAAACTATAAATTTATATTATAAAACATTTAATTAATATACAATTTTTTATCTTTATCAACCATATACCTACAATGTTAGTTTTCAAGGATGTGTAAGTAACTGTGCAACCCAAACTTTCTTTACGGGAGGTTTTTTTGTTGATAGTGTTGTGCTTGGTGTTGGGAAACATCTCGTGCAACACCCGATATTTTTTCAAGTTCATATAATAATTTCTCAACTTAAAACAAAAAAGTTTGATGTGGCCTGACTTACAACAATAGTGGCAAAATAAACGTCGATTCCTTTATGTAGTTCCTTGAGCCGAATCTGGCTTCTTAGTTGGCAGAGTCTTGATAGAATGATCGACATTCGAAGGGGTCGAAGAAACTTAATTTTCTTTCACAAAAACAATAGGTTGTGATCTAGTGTTGGAAGATTCTCAACGTTCAAATATGTTGTTTATATATCAAAGACCTGTTTTACTGTCTTTTCCCATTATCAACACAGAGTCAAGTTTCGTCGAACTCGAGTTAAATCTGACAAGAGTCTTTGTAGCCTTTTCAAAATCTTCCTTGAGTTTGCACAATTAATGGTCCTTTTTACCCAACAATACTTCAAGTCGAGTGATCAAGTAAAACTTGCACTGTGGAATCCTCAATAAAAATATGGTTTTGTAAGCTCGAAAATTAAACGCAAGTGCACGATGTCAAGTAATAGTATGATGTACGAGAGTACGAATATCCTTCCATTGGAGATTGTATTTTACGATTATTATTTCCAGTTATCAAATCTTTAGCTACGAAGTTTGAATGGTTGTTTATGACTACTTAAATTAAATAAAACTCAAAGAGAAAATTCAAGAATTAAATAATGAGATATATAATCTAGACCAATTATTTAAATTTCGATTAGAGTTGAATTTGTTGAAAATATTGGTTCATATACCCATCGTTAATTAATTAATTCGTTTGATAGTGATTTATGCTTCTGACAGGATTTCCTATTCAATTGAACACGCCTCTCAAGCTATGCAAAAATAATTCTACTCGATTATGTAATTAAATGTCTTTAATTATTTATCACGAGTGAATCGCATATCGATCTATGAAATCCCCTAGTTTTCGCCCTACCAGACTATGACTATCGGCGCGTATCCAATTTCATATATCTATGCAAATTGAAGATCCACAGACTATGCTACTCGTTCTTATCACAAGCTATTCTCTCGAATTCATTCACGATATAAAATTATTATTAAAGTTATCTACGCTTTAATAACACAATGAAAAACAGTAGCACACTCAAGAATAAAGTAAAAATCGAAACATAAATTAACTAAATCAATGTTCGGGGTAGGATCCCCTTAAATCCCAACAAATAATTAAGTTTAGCTATTAGAATTCATGGTAAAAATAAACACAACAATGTTTAAATGATAAAAACTAGATTAGAAATACTATTTGTGACGAATGTGCGAGGAACGACGCACGGGCATATTCGAATCTTCAACTCCCAGAAATTTCTCCAAGCCTTTTCTCCCTTATTCTCCTCCCTAGGCTGCTGAATTATATCTGAATGCCATAAAAATCGTCCCAAATCCCGTTCATATCAGCCTCCTTCAGTAAATAAAGGAAGAAATCGGCCAAGAATCTTTCCAAAAAATCAAGTCCGCCTAGGCAGACATAAGTTTCCGCCTGGGCGGATGGTTTTCGCAAATCCTGTATTCCAATTTTTTTTAGACGCACCCGGGCGGATATAAGTTTCCGCCCGGGCGGATGGCTTTCGCAAAAATCTTTTTTACTCCCACCTTGCATGCGCCCGGGCGAGTATAAATGTGCGCTCGGGCGGATAGCTCTCAAAAATTTCCCACTATTTTCAGTTTATTTACAAATTTCCTGCATTTTCGACCACGGGTCTTATGAACAACAAGAAAACATAAATTATGCCAAAACGACACAAAATGCATGCAATCTAAACGATAAATGCAACACAATGGGATATCACATGACATGAAAAACAAGTAAAATCCACCTATATCAACCCCCCGATACTAACCTTTTGCTCGCCCTCGAGCAAAACAGGTGACACAACAAAACAAAGCATGACCCAAACTAGCTCGACAGTGAATTCATAGTCATAAATTAGCCTCAGCGAAACTGAATATATTCCCTTGTCGATCAACGTTAAAGCACAACTCTTCGTACTTTTCTTGGTCTAGACATTGTTTCAAATTCAACCTGAACGTGTATGTGTGTGTCGTTAGTCCTAGCATCATAAATGATAGAGGGATCCATTCTCAACCATTGTCAGAGATTTCAATCAGCCTGTTAGTGTAAATCTTACTCTCTTCTATTCCTCTGCACTCAGTAACCAACAGCATCATTTTATATATTTTTTTGTTTTTTTGATACTGAATTGAAATACATTAATAAATGGACTATATGAGAACCTTTCATTTCAGATTCAAATCCATGTGTTTTACATTTTTCGTCAGGAATAGGATTTCATTCCTTTATTTGGCTCCCCAACACCTTACATCTCCAAATTTAGTCTGGAATAAGATTTCATTCCTTTATTCGGCTCCCACACACCTTACATCTCCATCTTTCTCTATTTTTTTTACGCTGCTGATAAATACCTCGATTCAAGATAATATAGTCAAGCTCAATTCACGCCTTCAATCCTCTCTGTTCCCCACTTTAGTTTTAAATTTCCACCATCTGGTCATGCATGCTTCTAGTTCTAATATTCGTGCAAAGAGAATTCAACTTTTTAAATGAAATTTCATGTCTTTACCACAGTATGTGCTAAAGAAATGCAAGTATACGATAAACATGGCATGTTTCATCACCTCTTAATCATCCTTGGCTAACAAGTACTACTTCAAACTATTGTCGGTTGACACACACACCAATGCAAAATGACGAAAACTAAATGCCAACGAATAAAACAAACAAAGCACCAAAAAGAAAGCACACAAAACAACACCCATCCACTCCATAATACTAAAGTCGAGCAGTGTCCCCAATGCAACAGACGCTAGAAAAAGAGACATATAGTACATAAAACAATGGATGCAATAGAACCTAATCATGCAACAGAAACAGAAATAAATAAAATGATCGAAATGAAATGCAAGAAATAAAAGAAGGGATAGAATTGACTCCCCTCCCAATGATCATCATCATCGTGCTCCTCCGGGGGAATGATGCCAGCTTCCGGCTCTGGTGCATCGGCGTAGTGAAACTGAAACGGCGGCGGGAAGGCTGGCATAGGTGGTGGCATAAGGTCCGGGTCAATACCACTGTGGCTCAGGGACAGACGCAGCATGGCATCAGTAGCGGTTTGATATGTCTGACTCACATCCTCCCACTGTATCTAATGGTCAGCAAATGCAGCAAATTTGTCCATCCGGTCCTGAAGAAGGCGACGTCGAGGTCGTAGGGCCAGAGGTGGGGGCTGCTGTGACAGTGGATAAAATTCAAGCTGTCCCATATAAGGCCAAACTAAGGAAAGGCCTTCTGCCGTACCGCGGTCTTCTATAGTCAGCTGGCGTCATCCAGGGCCTTGGTCGGTGGCAACCACTAATCGTCATCCTGAAAAACTACCACGACGCCCGCACACAGCTCGGTGATAACATGGGGAAAGAATAATGCCACATTCGGATTTTGAATGCTCATCTGGATCTGTGAATAAATGATTTTTCCCACGTTGATTGGCATATGGCTCATTAGTGCATAAAGCAGCACTCCCCTCTCCCTCTGTACGTCGCTAGTTTGCCCGAATGGCATCAATCATGTGGCCAAAAATACATACCACATCACAGCCGGGACTAACAAATATTTCTCGACCAACGTAGTGTACGATCCAGGTGTCTTCCACAGAGACCCCGGATAGCAGATTCTGCGCATCATCAAGTATAAGTCGGGGTTTGCTGCCCATGCCATATACACTAAATCATCCACAGCCAGTGTCTCAAGCACCTATTAATCTCCACAGAACTAAAATCCACAAGCTTTTCTCTCAAATATGCTTTATTATCGCTCCGCTCAGCCGCATTGGCATAAAATTCCCTCACTACCGGTGCCACCGCTGCTTGCAGTTGGGCACAAAATTTTGTCCATCCTCGATTATTAAACTGATTAATAATAGACATTTGGACTACAAGTTGGAACCCACACTCTCGAATTGGAGCTCGATGTATTTTCGCATTTTCAAAGCGTTCTCTAGCGGCATCATTCACAAATAAGTGGGAAATACGCGATGAAGACGAAGATGCATCTTAACTTACCCAATCTTTCTTAGGCGGCATCGTGGATTATTTGTGAAAAACAAGAAGCATGGAGTAAGAGGTGCGTTGTCGGAACTCAGTGGTGGCCTGAAAGCTTCAGCGGCGGCCGGAAAGTTGCAGCGGTTGCAAGAAAAACAAAGTGGTAGCCGGAAAATTGACGCCATTTGTGCTTGGTGAAGGTGGTGACACAAGATTGGAGCTGAAATCAGCACAAAACAAGTTACTTGAGCGAGAATGAGAGAGGAGGCGGCGGAATTTCGAAGGGAAGAGGGTAGGGTTTGAATGGGGAAGAGAAAAGGAGAGTTTGCACATTTAAAATCTCCGCGACCCGTCCGGGTGGACATGAGTTTCCGCCCGGGCGGATGATTTGTGGCTTTTGATGATTTTTTTGAAAAATGGGCGCGCACGGGCAGATGTTAATGTCCGCCCGGGTGGAAGCTTCACTGGATTTTAATTAAAAAAATTTCTCCCAGTTCGCCCGGGCGGACCTCGTGCGCTGCCCCCAAATTTGCGTGTGATTCCAAATTGTGGTTCAATTGTGCCACCCATGTAGTGCTTCACTCGCTGGGCATTGACCATAAATGTTCCATCCTTTCCATCTTGCAGTTCCACAGCTCCCGATGGGTAAACTTTAGAAATCACGAATGGACCAGACCATCGTGACTTCAATTTTTCGGGAAACAGTCACAACCGTGAGTTGTAGAGTAGGACATTTTTGCCTTCCTTGAATTCCATTTCGATGATTCGCCTGTCATGAGCCCTCTTTGTCTTCTCCTTGTATGATAATGCGAGATCATATGCCAGATTTCGGAATTCTTCCAACTGATCCAGTTAAAGCAGATGCCGTTCACCTGGATCAGTAAAGTTAAAGTTTAGTGCTTTTGTTGCATAGTATGCCCGATGCTCTAACTCTACAAGTAAATGACATGCTTTACCAAACAGTAGCCTATAGGGTGTAGTGCCTATAGGTGTTTTAAAAGAAGTCCTATATGCCCAAAGAGTGTCATCTAACCTCACAGACCAATCTTTCCGACTGACACCTACCACTTTTTCCAAAATCCGCTTTATCTCGGTTAGACACTTCCACTTGACCACTCGTCTGGGGGTGATAGGGGGTAGAGATATTATGTGTGACACCGTATTTGCTCAAAAGTTTTTCAAATAATTTGTTGCAAAAATGGGTGCCACCATCACTAATGATTGCTCTTGGTGTTCCAAATCTATTAAAAACATTTTTCTTTAAAAATTTCAGGACCACTTGAGCATCATTAATGGCATATGCTTCTGCCTCTACCCACTTGGACACATAATCAACCGCAACAAAAATATATTTTTTCGTGAACGAACTGGGAAACGGTCTCATTAAGTCTATCCGCCACACATCAAAAACCTCATACTCAATGATATTATTTAATGGTATTTCATGACGGTTAGAGATGTTACCTGTCAGCTGGCATTTAGGCTAGCACATAAGAACGAGCATCTTTAAAGAGGGTTGGCCAATAAAAGCCACATTCAAGTACCTTAGATGCCGTCCTTGTTGGTCCAAAATGACCACCTACCTCACGGTCATGGCAATGGTTGAGAATTTGACAAAAATCTTCCTCTGCAACACAGCTTCTTATCATGGAATCTACAAAAATCTTAAACAAAAATGGTTCCTCCCAAAAATAATGTTTCACGTCAGAGAAAAATCTCTTTCGTTGGTGAAACAATAGATTTGGTGGTTGTGTGCCTGTGACAAGAAAGTTAGCAAAATTTGCATACCAAGGACATTGTTTCACCTCAAATAGCTGCTCATCAGGAAACCAATCGTTAATAGCATGATCTACACAGTCAGTACTAATCAGTTCCAATCTAGACAAGTGATCCGCTACCACATTCTCAACACCCTTCTTATCCTTTATTTATAGATCAAATTCTTGTAATAATAAAATCCACCTAAGTAGGCGTGACTTTGCATCTTTCTTAGCAAGTAAATATTTCAGTGCAGAGTGGTCTGTGTAAACAATGACTTTGGACAAAACAAGATATGAATGAAATTTATCAAGTGCGAATACTAGTGTAAGTAATTCCTTTTAAGTGGTTGCATAATTCAATTGAGCCTCATCTATGATTTTACTTGCGTAGTATATCGTATGAAATACTTTGTTTTGCCGCTGGCCAAGAACAGCACCAACTGCAGTATCGCTGGCATCGCACATGACCTCGAAGGATAGACCCCAATCCGGTGCCACCAAAACAGGAGCCGTCACCAAGCGCTCCTTTAAATCCTTGTATGCCTGCAGACAGTTATAATTAAAATCAAAAGGCATATCTTTCAGAAGTAAAGAAGACATATGTTTGGCAATTTTTGAAAAATCTTTGATAAAACGCCGATAAAAACCAGCGTGGCCTAGGAAACTTCTAACGTCCCTTTATGGATGTCGGGGGTGGTATGTTCTTGATAACTTCCACTTTTGCCTTATCCACCTCTATTCTCTGCTCCGAAATCTTGTGTCCTATGACAATTCCTTCTTGTACCATGAAGTGACACTTTTCCCAATTCAGCACCAGGTTCGTCTCCTCACATCTCATCAACACCACCTTCAAATTCTGCAAACAGTCATCAAAAGAATAGCAAAATATCGAGAAGTCAGCCATAAATATTTCAAGGAAAGTTTCTATCATGTCATGAATTATAGCGGTCATGCATCGCTGAAAAGTGGCAGGGGCATCACACAAACCAAAGGCATCCATCTAAAAGCAAAAGTGCCGTAAGGACAAGTGAAAATGGTTTTCTCTTTGTTCTCGGGCGCAATCATGATTTTGTTATACCCTGAATACCCATCCAAAAAACAATAAAACTCATGACCCGCTAACCTCTCAAGCATTTGATCAATGAAGGGCAGCGGAAAGTGATCTTTACAGGTAGCATCATTTAATTTCTTATAATCAATGCACACACGCCATCCCGTGACTGTCTTAGTGGGTATTAATTCGTTTTGTTCATATGTGATAACAATAATCCCACCTTTTTTCGGCACACATTGAACAGGACTTACCCATGCACTATCAGATATAGGATAGATAATACATGCATCAAAGAGTTTGATAGTTTCTGCTTTTACTACCTATTGCATCTTTGGATTTAATCTTCTCTGAGGTTGCACAAGAGGTGAGTACTTTTCTTCCATCAATATCTTGTGCATACAGACTGATGGATTGATCCCTTTGATTTCCGCCACTTTCAATGCAAATGCACTCTTGCGTGATTTCAAGACTTTTAGCAGTTTGTCCTCCATCATATCTGTCAAATAAGAAGAATTAATCACATGAAGTTTATTATTCTCACCTCGATAGACGTATTTCAAATGTGGAGGTAATGGCTTGAGCTCCAGAGTTGGTGGCTCCTCTAGGCTTGACTTCTGAGGGATCAAGTCTCTCCGATCCCCCAAGTCCTCTAATCTCATGCTTATTGGCCTCTTCCATTGCTGGTTGGCATTAAGGTATGCCACTATTTCGGCTTTCTCAGCATCCAATTCGTCTTCTCTTAATTCAGTAGTGAGAGTTGCTTCCAAAGGGTCCCTAAGAGCATCCTGCACATAGTTAAACACAAGAGAATAAAAAGCATCAATTCTATAACAAGTATCAGAATGCAGTGTGTGCTTAAGTGCATTAAAAACGTCAAAAATAATCTTCTCTTCTCCCACTCTCAATCTCAACTTCGCTTCCTGCACATCAATTAGAGCCTTGCTAGTTGCAAGGAACGGTCTCCCTAAAGTCAAAGGCATCTCCATATCCTCCTCCATATCGAGCCCCACGAAATCTGCAGGAAAAATGAATTTGTCCACTTTAACTAGCACATCCTCAATGTCTCCCCGTGGATACTTAACAGATCTGTCTGCTAGCTCTAAAGACATCCTCGTTGGCTTAGGTTCTCCCAATCCAAGTTTTCTAAACATAGAACAAGGCATAAGATTAATACTCGCACCAAGATCACACAAAGCTTTATGAAAAACAACATCACCAATCATGCAAGGAATAGAAAAACTCCCTGGGTCTTTAAGTTTCGGTGGGATTTTGTTTTGCACCAAAGCGGAGCAATTTTCAGTTAGATTGACCGTCATGTGATCCTCCAATTTTCTTTTGTTTGCTAACATATCCTTCAAAAATTTAGCATAACTAGGCATTTGCATCAAAGAATCGGCAAAAGGAATATTGTTATGCAACTTTTTAAACACCTCAAGAAACTTACCGAATTGCGCATCAAGTTTTGCTTTTTTCAATGCTGTAGGGAAAGGAGGAGGTATAACAATTTCGATTGTGTAGTTGGTGCTGGTGTAGTGTTCGAATACTTAACTTTGGGTGTCTCAGTCTGTTCATCCGGTACTTGACTTTTTTTATTTTCTCTAGACTCTAAAATTTTCCCACTCTTCAACTCGATGGCCTTCACTTGCTCTTTTGGATTGATCTATGTGTTACTTGGCAAGGTGCCCAGCTCTCTACTTGCTATAATCTTTGCTAACTGGCCAATCCGATTCTCTAGCCCCTTTATCGATGCATCTTGGTTTTGGAGTCTAGTTTCAGTGGACAAGATAAACTTAGACATCATTTGCTCCAAATTAGACTTTTCTCCTCTAGGAGGGTCAAATCGATACATCGGTTGTTTTCCATATAGGTTGTCCTCTTTGTGGTTGATTCTGACTGTTTTGACCACCCTATGAGAAGTTGGGATGTTGCCTCCATCCAGGATTATATGTGTTCGAATAAGGATCATTCCTTGGATGGTTTTGGACTCCCACTTGATTCACTGGTGCCTCTTCTTGTACATAGAACGGATTGCCATCATGACAGTCCTTCACAAAGTGTTCACCTCCACATTTATCACAGAATATCTCTTAAGACGCATAGCTGTGCCACCCATATTCAAACAGTCCAATTTCCTGTTCAAGACATCAAGTTGTGCAGTAATAGCAGAAAATTCAGTTACCTCGTGAACTCCTGCATTTCTCCACTGGATGTTCCTTTCAGATTGAGGATGATAGATGCTAGCAGTCATCTCCTCCAATAACTCGTATCCTTCCTCAGCAGTTTTTCTCAATAGGTTTCCAAAAGCAGCAGCATCTATCATAGTACGATTAGGAAGTGAGTAAGCCATAATAAAATGTTTGAACGACTAACCCAAGTGGCAGTTCGTGATGAGGGCATCTTCGTAATAGATCTTTGAAACGCTCACATGCCTCATATAAAGACTATTGCTCGAATTGAGCAAATGTGGTGATATCTGCCCTGCAACTTCATGGTTTTAGATGGAGGAAAGTATTTAATGAGAAATGCCTTCGCCATGTCCTCCCATGTGGTGATCGAACCTACAGGCAAACAATTTAACCATGCTTTATCTTTGTTAGGTAAGGAGGAAGGAAATAAACGCAACCTAACAGCATCATCAGAAACTCCATTAAATTTAAAAGTATCGCAAATTTCAATAAAATCTGCGATGTGCGTGTTTGGGTCATCTACTGCAGATCCTCCAAACTGGACTGTATTTTGAATCATCTGAATTATAGCTGGCTTGATTTCGAAGTGATTTGCCTACACAATAGGCCTCACAATGCTGGGCGTTCACCATCCAAAGAAGGCTGGGCATACTCTAGCATCGGAATGCAGCGCGGTATCTCAACATGTATATCTTTATGGTGTTCCTCCTCATGCTCGTGCTCGTGCCTCTCCATCAGTTCCTTCATTCTCTGCTGATGTCTTCTTCTGCCGAAAGTTCTTTCAATTTCTGGGTCAAACTGCTCAAGCTCCATGTCAAGTGACTTTGGCATGCACTGAAAAAGATATCTGGAATAGAATATAGAGTGTTAGCTCAAGAAAAATAAAACTATGATAAATAAAATAACTAAAAATAAAATTGTGAATTAACAGTCCCCGGCAACGACACCAAAAACTTGATCGAGTAAAACTTGCACCGTGGAATCCTCAATAAAAATATGGTTTTGTAAGCTCGAAAATTAATCGCAAATGCACGATGTCAAGTAATAGTATGATGTACGAGAGTACGAGTATCATTCCACTGGAGACTGTATTTTACAATTATTATTTCCAGTTATCAAATCTTTAGCAACGAAGTTTGAATGGTTTTTTATGACGACTAAAATTAAATAAAACTCAAAGGTAAAATTCAAGAATTAAATAATGAGATATAGAATCTAGACCAATTAATTAAATTTCGATGAGAGATGAATTTGTTGGAAATATTGGTTCAACTACCCCTTGTTAATTAATTAATTCATTCGATAGTGATTTATGCTTCCGACAGGATTTCCTATTCAATTGAACACACCCTCTCAAGCTATGCCAAACTAATTCTACTCGGTGAAGTAATTAAATTTCTCTAATTAATTATAAAGAGTGAATCACATATCGATCTATGAAATCCCCTAGTTTTCGCCCTACCGGACTATGAATATCGGCGCGTATCCAATTTCATATCTCTATGCAAATTGTAGATCCACGGACTATGCTATTCGTTGTTATCACAAGCTATTCTCTCGAACTCACTCGCAATATAAAATTATTATTAAAGGTAGCTACGCTTTAATAACACAATGAAAAACAGTAGCACACTCTATAATAAAGCAAAAATCGAAACATAAATTAACTAAATCAATGTTCGGGGTAGGATCCCCTTAAATCCCAATAAATCATTAAGTTTAGCTACTCGAATTCATGGTAAAAATAAACACAACAATGTTTAAATGATAAAAACTAGATTAGAAATACTATTTGTGACGAAAGTGCGAGGAACAACACCCGAAAATCTTCGAATCTTCAACTCCCAGAAATTGTTCCAAGCTTTTTCTCTCTTATTCTCCTCCCTAGGCTGCTGAATTATGTCTAAATGCCATAAAAATCGTCCCAAATCCCGTCCATATCAGCCTCATTGAGTAAATAAGGGAAGAAATTGGCCAAAAATCTTTCCAAAAAATCAACTCCGCCCGGGCGGATGGTTTTCGTAAATCCTGTATTTCAATTTTTCTTTGAGGCGCCGGGCGGACATAAGTTTCCGCCCGGGCGGATGGATTTTGCAAAAATCTTTTTTTCTCCCACCTTGCTAGCGCCCGGGCGAGTATAAATGTGTGCCCGGGCGGATATCTCTCGAAAATTTCCCATTATTTTCAGTTTATCCACGACTTTCCTGCATTTTCGACCACGAGTCTTATGAGCAACAAGAAAACATAAATATGCCAAAACGACACAAAATGCATACAATCTAAACGATAAATTTAAAAAAATGGGATATCACATGACATGAAAAACAAGTAAAATCCACCTATATCATCGAGGCACACACTCTTTTAGGATTGTCTCTTTAGCAATGATCAAATTTATCTTGTTTCATTTGATCCAGTCCTCGCATAGTTCTTTGTACATTGTCTGCACTTTCTCTAAGGTGAGTTCATTTTGTTCACCTTCCTAGATTTCTACATTACTCGAGTCATCGAGAGTTTTAGCATTCAGGCACAAATATTTTGAAGAGGTCTTGCGATCAGGTGTGGCAACATTAGAGGCAACACCTAGCGGATTGACTTGCGGCCAGTGTTTTTTCTTCAAAACAGCAGACAAATATGTTTGATTTTCTCCTTTACTGGATTCCAGCTCTTCTTCAGAATCTTCATCGCTCAGGGAGATTGTCATGCCTTTGTTCCTTTGAAGTCTTTTGGCACACTCATTTGCATAGTGATTGAATCCAGAGCATTCTTTGCACTGCACCGATTATTTTAAAATTTGGTTGAATCATCAATTTGTTCCTTAGTCTGATTTGTCCTTGAGTAAATGTAGTCCTCTTATTTTTCTCAAGAGCAACAAAATGTGGTTTTGTTAATTGTACAGATTTTTTCTTGTCTCTCATCTTTTTTCGATAATCACCAAATTTCTTTGTGATCGACGAGATGTAATCTTCACATAAATCAGACTCGTTGACTTACCGAGATAGTTGGATTAAGTCGTTAGAAACTTGTAGACCAATGGTCTTCTTTGTCTCGTTTCTGCAAGTTCAGATTTATCTCAAATGTCCTAAGAGAGCTTATCAAATCCTACAGGTTAAGTGTCGAATTGTCCTTAAACTCATCTATTGCACAGATTTTGATGCTTGAAACGTTCTGGAAGATATTTCAAGACCTTGTTGACCAGTCTTTCATTTGACATTGGATCACCGAGGCTAAAAGCTTCATTTGCAATATCATGCAGCCTTCGATCATATTCATTGATTGTCTCGTTTTCTTCAATTCCAAGGCTTTTAAATTTAGAGTTTAGCATCCTTAGTTTGATTATGTGTATTGCAAGGTCCAAAATTAAGACGACGTAATCCAACTACATGCAAACATATAGAAAATGGACAATAGCTAATTAATTGATTTTAATTGCTAAATTGATTATGTTGATATGTTTATATGATTTTAAACTAGTTTTCTGCTTGAATGCATTAAAATGTATTTTTCAAGGTTATTCGAGTTGCGATCGAGGAACGAAGACTAAGGGCTGAAAATTGAAAATTGTTTTTTTTAAATAATAGTTTTTAATTATTTAAAAAAAGGTTTATGATTTTTATTATTTTTTAAAATAAGGAGTTTAGAGGTGATTTTTTATACGCCTAGACATAATTTTTATTGATATTCGATTTTCAACAAAAATACGAACATTTTGACAACTCGGCTAATAATTTCACGAACTTTCCTAAACGAAATAATTTTTAAGTGTAAAATTAGGCTTATTGGGCCTATTATGTCATACTAATAGGCCCAAGTATCCACACTAACTATTTATCAAAAAATAAAGCCCAAACCCTACCCTTTTTTATTTAAATATACACGCCCCCTTATCCTCAAAGCACACGGACTCCTAGCATCTTCAAATCACACGGCACACACAATATTTTCAAGGCAAGGCTTCGGTTTTTTCAAGGTGTTTCAGCCAAGGATTTCTCGTCGTCGTTCTTCGCATCGTCAACAGAATTTTGTGCATAAAATACGCAAAGGTACTTCATAATGCTTTCCTTTCTCATCTATCACACCCTAAATATGTATTTTATTATGATTAGCATGAAAAAAAGTGCCTCTTTTACTTATTTCATTTTTGTGAAAAACATGTGTTTTAAAGCATGATTTTTGATCCAAAACTTGAGAATTATTTACTTGAAGGGGCTTCTATGATTAGGGATTGTTTATGGGTCGTTTTTACACGAGTTAAGGGTCCTAAGATGCACAAGTCATGCTGCATATGAACTAGGTACAAGATGGAATCGTTTATTTCACGTTTTGGGTCAAGGTGATTGGGTTATGGGATTAAACCATGCATGACTTGGCTTTGGCTCGACCAGGGCTGGGCTAGGACATGTTTGGGTCAGGCGAGGAGTTCTAGCGTGCACCGTGGGTGGGAAGGAGTCCTAGCAAGCTAGGACTCTACCCGAGGCCATATCGCGAGGGGCTGCTGTGCGTTTGGGCATGTGGCTCGGCCAGGGTGGTTATGACTGGGCTAGGTTAGGTCTCTAGGGTCCTGAGAGGGTTCAAAAAGGGCTGGGCTCGGGGTTGGCTAGAGGGCAAGGGTCTTGGGCGAGTTGCATGAGTCCTAGTGCATGAGGGAGTCTCGGCCGCAGCTTTCTTCCGAGAGGGGTGGCTTCGGCTCGGGCTTGGGTCGAGTCCTAGGAGTCCAGTAGGGTCCATAGAGGGTCTGGGAAGGGCCTGGATAGGGGTGGCTCGTGGAAAACGTAAGATGGCTCAAGGGCTTTAGCTTAGGGTTCAAAATTTTGGTTTAAATGTTCAAGGCTGGAACCGTGGGTCCACGGGGGTCGTCCATGGGTCACAAGGGTAGATTAAGTAATTAAAAGTCATTGTTTAAAATTTTGGAATTTTATATTAAAGTTTGAATTAATTCAGCAATTAAATGCTCTGCGAATTAATAATTAAAGAAAAATTAGAAAGCCTCGAATTTAAGCTAAATAAAGATATGATAAATTTAATTTAAGCTTAAAGAATTATTTGGGATGGTCTAAAGTCAACGAAAATAAGAAAAAGTCAAAATCGTGAAATTTTACGTCTAGTGATAAAACAGTCATTTTACACCTGAAAATTAGTAAACGTCTATACTGAATATTGTTTTATATGTTAAAATGATTATTTTAAATGTTTATCGAATTTTATGATGAAATGTTTAACGCTAAAATATATGTTGCATGCTTGGTTTTAAATAAAAATGATTATTATATGCATGAATTTTATAAAGTGATGAAAATATGAAATGTTGAAGGAAATGAAGTAGTTGTTACTAATACGAATACGATGATATGTTAATACGTAAGGTTAAGGCTCAGTTAACGGATGAGAGTGTCGCCGATGTCCCCGCCGCCCAGTACTGTGGTTACATGTAGATGTATCCATCGACCCTTAATACGAATACCGAAGTCACAATTAACGATCTGAATTAAACGAAAAAGAAAAATGTATACGTATGATGAATATGAATATGTTTATGATGATATGGAGTATGTTGATTATGATACGAAAATGTTTATGTTTATGCATGTCATGAAAAGTATATGTTAAGTAAAAGTATTTTCACTGTTGCATGTGATTGTACACGTATTATTTGTTATCAATCATATGGTTTGCTGAGTCTTTGGACTCACTAAGTGTGATTGATGCAGGTGAGTATGATGTTGATGCTACTGGAGGTCTTGATGGTTGATCTTACTAGACTGAAGGTGCACATAACCCGATGACTATCGCTAGATTTTCTATATTATGATTATGATTTATGATTTTAAGTTTATGTTAAATATTTTTATGACTTCTACTATGCTTTGAGTACTTTTTAAGAGGTTGTTAGTTTTAGCTTTATTGCTAAGTTAGGATTTGCAAATGTATGACAGTTTTATGCTTAGAACTATTTCCTTTGAATTTTCAAATACCGTTGGTTGTTTATTTTAAAAATAGTGCAAATTATATTTTAAAAATGTATATATATAATTTTAATTCGGCCGAAATTAGTAGAAAGAAAAAAAATCTAGTACTTTTTAAGAATACAAGTAGTGGACATTTCAGTTGGTATCAGAGCCATGTTCCTGAAAAAGGGTTGTGCCACCGTTAGTGTCGGGTAGCTCAGTCGTCAAGCCTCAAATTTTTAAGTTTAAATGCTTTATATGATTTTTATTATGATACCTACATGATTACATGAATTATATGTTTATGTCACATGTTTAATAACTTTATGAGAATATATGTTTTATATGCTTAAAATGGCTCAAATGGATTAGTATATGATGCATGATTAGAAAAATTAGATTTAAATGTATGTTGGTTACGTTAGAATTTCGAAAATGTTCGGATATAATGCCTCCTAGACACACACCTATTGCCGATGGGCAAGCCGAGAATGTTCATGATCGTCAAGTTAATGCACCCCCGCCTCCTAATGGGGATTCTGCTACACGTGCACTGGAGGGCATGGCTTATTTCTTTGAGCGACATTTTCAGCACGCTCCTAGGCCACAACACGACATTTATGATCAATTTCGAAGGCTAGGTCCGAAGGAATTTTCTGGCACCACCGACCCATTTGCGGCTGAGGCTTGGATTCGAGCACTTGAGATGCACTTTCGCTATTTGGATATGGGAGATGCTGATCGCGTGAGGTGTGCTACTTATATATTTAGGGATGGTGCTTCTTTACGGTGGGAATGAGCTAAGATGGTATTAATCTCGCTACACTTACTTGGGAGTTCAAGAATATATTCTATGAGAAGTTGGAACATCTGCTCATTTTAAAATTCTATTGAACATTTTTTTAAAAAATGCAATGGCCGAAACCATGCCTACGTTAATCCATAAAATTCGAAACATGCATTTTGTAAAATTATCCACTGCTAAATACAATAACTACAGTTAAAATTATGAAAAGAGAAAACAACATAAACCATTATTGTTTTATAAATATAAAACTTCCAGCATGTGAAAAATCTGTCAAACCCTCAACAAAATAAAATCATCAACCATTTAAAAAACTGTTTAAACGTTTTCCCATAAAATTATATTCTTGCGGAAGAATAAAAGGTCCTTGGGTTAACGTGTGGCACCAGCTCCGCCCGTTCAGTCATCATCACCTTTAGTTTCCTGATCAAAATGCTCACCTGCATCATTCACACCTACTGAGTCTAAAGACTCAACACACGTGTAACGTTGATAGAAAGTACATATACATAACATGCAACAATGAAAAATATTGTAATCAACCTACATTTCATGATCTTAAAAACATAAATGAAACATGTCATATAATAGCATAACCTGTCAAAACATGTCTCGTCATATCATCATATACTTATACATTTTATTTAATTGAATTTAGTTCATTAATTGTCACTTTCGTATCAACTCTATCGTATCAGCTCTATTCGATGGATCCATCTACGTATAACCACGGTACCGGGCGGCGGGAACATCAGCGACACTATTACCTGTCAACTGAGCCTTGGCCTATCATATCATCATATCATGTCAATGGAAATACGATCGTCGGGCTCCCTATGGGGCCTTCTCCCGTAAACAGGCTCCATCTAGGGCCTTTTCCCTCACGATATCTCCAATCATATCATCGTATACAACGATCTTCAGTCACAACCAACTCTCATCTTTCAAAAATATCATCATTTTCATCACTTATCAAAATCATGCATATACGTAAATTTTCTTAAAATCAAGCTTGCAACATATTTTCATAATTTCATAAAAATCATATACGTGATACATAACATTTAAAAACATTATAAATTTTTGCTCAGGGCGCTGCCAGGACAAAAATCTCGACTCGCGTGCAAAATGACCATTTTGCCACTGGAAACCCAAAATTACGGTTTTACCCCTGTACCTCAACATTTCGACCCGAAGATTACCAAACTCCTTAAAACACCTCAAAACATATTATAAACATTTCTTAGATGTAAAATCCAGCCTGTTTCACAACTTACACGATTCGTTTTAAAACTTGGACCGGGGTCTCGGTTTTAACCTGAATCAACCTGAAAGTTAACCAAATCTCTACAAGTTTAAACCATGCCTCAACTATACCCTACCAGCCCTTAAACCACCTTTACCAGCCCACTTAAGACCTTCGAACATCTCCTGAAAGTTGCTGGATTTTTTGCACCAAATCGAGCCGAACCCTATTGCACTAAACCCTCGAATTATAGACCCTACACCAAACCAACGGGGACCAGACCTGAACCAACTCTTCCTAGCACACCTGTGGACCCTCCTGGACCACATCATGTCCTGGTTCAGCCCTCCTTGGCCGAGCCTAACTTCGAAACTTGAGAAAACGTTAAAAACATGCACAAATTTTCACAGCTTGAGCGAGTTTACGATAAAAATCATATCTCCCTCGTTTCATATCATAAAATGACGAATTTGCTATCGACTCGAAGATAACATAGATTGATACAAATCATATGTTGATCACATTTCCAGAAAAAATCAACCTATAAGTCGCAAAATTCAAAATAACAGAGAGTGAAGGATTTTGTGACACAGAAATTTCACATCTTTTGTGGTTTTACGGTAAAAATCATCTCTCTCTTTTTTCTTATCATAAAATTACGATTTTGCTATCGAATCAAAGATAAAAAAAAGTGCTACAAATCATATGTTTAACACATTTCCAGAAAACCAACCTATAAGTCGCAGAATTCAAAATAACAGAGGGTGACGGGTTTTGTGACACAGAAATTTCACAGCTTGTGCGGTTTTACGATAAAAATCATATCTCCCTCGTTTTTTATCATAAATTACGAATTTGTTATCCATAGAAGATAACAAAGAGTGATACAAATCATAAAATTTCAAGAAAACCAACCTATAAGTCGCAGAATTTGAAATAACAGAAGGTGGGGTTTTGTGACACAAAAATTTCGCAGCTTGTGCAGGTTTACGATAAAAATCATATCGCCCTCATTTCTTATCAGAAAATTACGAATTTGCTATAGAATCGAAGATAACAAAAAGTGCCACAAATAATATGTTGAACACATTTCCAGAAAACCTACCTCTAAGTTGTAGAATTCGAAATAACAGAGGGAGATGGATTTTGTGACACAGAAATTTCACAGCACGGTTTTACGATAAAAATCATCTCTTTCAGGAAGACTGTTCGGCCCTCACTAAAATGTGACTAACTCGTGAGTCTAGCCCCTTGGGACCTTAACTCCCACATATACAGCCTCCTAACACCTCAAACTGGCAGCCCCTTGCACATGAATCACAAAAACGTGAGTAGGAAACAATAGAATGTGTATTTCGTGTCAAACCTTTGCAAAAATGGCACCACGTGATAAATCAAAGGATTTATCATGCAAATACATAAATATTAGCATACATAGCATTAATGATGAGAAAAAGAATGATACAAGACATGCCTTGATGTGTAGATGCTCAAAGACTCGAAAAACGCGCGTCAAGGAGGCACCCTGAGGGAACGGGGAGTAGTTTTTCTTAAAAAATAATGGAGGAAAATGTTGCTGCTGGTATTCTCATGAGGATGGTTGCTGAATGGACGGGAGGGGGGGCTGTTGTGAGCTAATTAAGTTTAAGTTTATTTTAAATGTATTTTAGGTTAATTAAAAATGCACTAATGGGCCTCTAATTATAATTAAATAGTTTAAAGGGTTTTTGAGCCCATTATTCTATAAAACAAACCCATCTAGCCCAAAAATATTTTCGAAAAATATTTTGTTTTGATACGTTTATAAAATATTTCCCGAGCCCTAAAAATGTCACCCGAATCGTTAAAATTTGCGTACCGGCTAAAAATATGACCCGGGGGCTAAAAATGCCCAACCAATGTCCATTTTCAAAAATCATACTTAAGAACACCTCATATTAATCAATTAAAATTAATCTTTCAGTAAAAATATTTTTCCTGAATATCCCCGTCTCCGTTGCTCGTTCGAGCGCGAAATGCAACTTAAAATCCTAATGCATGAAACTTTAAATAAACCATTAATTAAAATACAAATTAATGAAATAAGCATGCATTTAATCCTTTAAAGGAATTTAATAAAATACCAAAGAAATTTATTAATTTGCATGCATGTGGTTCGCGTGGACCTTCAAATTTTCAGGACGTTACAATCTGTCTCCCTTAAATTTAATTTCGTCCCCGAAATTCTCTTGTCCTTGATAATAAAAAATTTTAGACCCTCAATTTCCCAAAATCCTTACTTCTGCTACGCTAATTCTATAAAATAAGTGTTAAGCTGTCCTTATGTCTCATCAATCCTGGTTAAATTTCCCTAACAAAATCCTCGTTTGCGAATTCAACTTAAAACGACTTATGGCGGCTATGTTCTATTCTACTAAGACCTCGAATTTGATCTTTCTCAAAACTCGTCATACTTGCAAGGGATGTCCCAACTAATCGCACTTTACTTTTTTTATATTATACCCGTAATGCTCATCGACCTATTACATTAGCATTTAAGCATTTCGACTTAAGAAAACATAGCAACAAAATTAATTGATCGCTCCTATCCCCTGTAATACACTTAAAAGTCAAGTCTTATCTCAACCCCATAATAATATTAGCCTAAGATCCTTAAATCAAATTTTTACCTTACGACATCAAAATTACGTAACTTAACTATTTATAAGTACATCCCAAATATCAAATTGTTGCAAATATTAAATTTGAGTACTGTTAATCCATAAAACCCAAAATATACAATATCGATCTTCTACCTAATCAGTAAAACCCTTCTAACATCAATTTCATGCTTAAATGGTTTCCTTCCCAACTGCAATATAGTTGAGTCCTAAGACCTTTGGACTTTCCTCCTTGAAACAAATGTCGCATTCTTACGCATCCTCAATGCTTAATTAATTATAGCGTATAAAACTTAATAATTTATCCCATGGTATCCTTAGACTAACTCTAATAAATCAACTTCACTTATAACCCATAGAGTTCTAGAATCCCCATGTCAAGATTTTGGATTTGTTACTCGATAAAAACCTTAATATTCGTCCATTGATAACTTATGTTGAACACAACTAATTCTCTTTTGTTTTTATTTAACCCAAAATTTTCCATATAAACACATATTTCATAAAATTGAAATTCAAGCTTACGCATGAAAATAATGTTTTTATGTCATTTAATATGTAGTTATTTACCTCATTATGTTTTACATGTTGATTGAGGTATCGATATTGAGATTGAATATGATTTCTAGATTATCCATGGTGTATTGAGAATGAATATGTATTTAAATAGTGATAGCAAGATGTGTAGGTAGAAGTAGTGTAATGAAGTTGGTAGGAAACGTGATGAAAATATGGCAGTTTTTACGGGTTTTAGCATAATGATTAGAATATTTATCCAAATTATGTGAGGCCATAACTATTAGAAATCTAAGATGTAATGCTACAACTTTTATTTGATTTTGGTATTCAATATTTTGTGGTTGATGAGATTATACATTTTTCATAATTGCACTGTCACTGGTGGAGCCCATTAATTTGGTATATATGGTGGTGGTTATGTGTGAACATGCAAAAGTTTTGTGATTTATGTTAAATGTAACCGAAATATAAGTAATTTTGACACATGTTGGGAGAATAGGCATAACGTTTTACTTAGACCTCCAAATGACATGAAACCAGTTGCATATTCAAGCCAAGACATAGGGCTACAATATCACTCTTTCAGATTATGAAATGAAGAAACGTTTTCGGAACAATTGTTGATGAAAAAGTGTGCAGGACCAAAAGTTGCTCGCCCGGGCGCACAAAAATTTTAAGGTTTAGGGCCGAGAGTTCCTCGCCCGAGCGGTAAGGGCGCCTCCTCATGTATAAAAATATAAGTATCGACTTTTCCAAGCATTCCTACCATTCTCCACTTCATTTACAGCAAGAACACGAAACAAAACAAGAAATCTTCCTCCCAAAAGCTCCCTTCTTCATTCATTTCCTCATTTTGAAGTTAGAATTAAGTTCTCCATCACAAGAACTTCCTAAGGGTGTAATTTTTCTTCTCTTTTAGTTGTTCTACATGTAAGAGGACAATAAAAGAATGATTTTCACCTAGAATATACATAGTAATTTGTTTGTTGATGTATTCGACATTATAGAAGTGAAAAACATCATCTCAAACCAGTATTCGTACGCTTGGACTGTAAGTTGGCATGTTCTTGAAGTAATACATGAGTAATATTATGAATTTCAAATGCTTCCCATTGTTTATTGATATATGTATATTGTTAGTATGTTTATTGATGTAAACATTGCACTATAAAATATGAAAGAAACTTTAAGTGTTATAAACGCAAAGGGACGTTTTATAAACCATTTCAAACATCATACAAATCATAATATGTGTGTTTTATTTGATTGTGCATGAAAAAATATGTTGGTTTGATTATTTTATGGTATGATAAGTATTTTCAACGTTTTTACGATTTTACGCTTGTTTAAAAGAATCGTTATGAACCCAATGGACACGTTGCCAAAACATAATAAAATATGATTGATTATGAACAAAACATGATAAATATTGAAGATAAAACAAGTTGGAACAATCGTGTAAAGGGAAGAAAAGAACCGTGTGTATTTTTAAGAGGTTTGTGTGCTTGTTGAGGTTCAAGGCTCGGTTTGTTAGAGTAGGTGCACGACGAGCCAAGTGTTGGCGAGTGTTCACAATGAAACTCTATGTATAAACAGTCTTTATTTTAAAAATATTTGAAATTATTGTTTTGTCACTTCTTTATCTGTATACGCATGCTAGTTGCATAGATGAAGTTCTTGAATATACAAATAGTAGAAAAATATGAGATGCTCATATGATGAGTATCATGAAACTCATATTCGCAATACTGTATATTCTAAACAGTTCCTAGTCGATTCAGCCGCTGCTAAGAAGGATATAGGCCGCTCGAGTTCAAGACTAGTATCTGCGATGTGAGTACCATGTTTCATTGGTAGGGGACATTGTGATGTCCGAGCATGCAGATAGGTGCTCCTGGTAGAGTGCACTGAACAACCCTCCATAAAGGACTTTCCAAGTGGTTCTCACTTATCGAGTGGAAACTGTCCTAGTTTATGGTTGTACACCATTGGTCCTTATGACCCGGGACAACATTGAGACTCTATATGCTAGCATTGCACTTTGACTTGTTTACCGACTCTCATGGGTTCATCAGATGGCAAGGTTGGGTGTTTTGTCGAAACATATAGGAGTCGATGCATTGTAGTTGGGGATTCACCGCTTACCTTCGGGTATGGATATCCTATGTGATCACATGTATATGTAGTATGAAATCTCTGATCAGAGTATGGTGGTAATTATGAAAGTGGTTTCATAGATTACACCATCGATGCTACTACGACATGACACATAGTATCGATTCATTGACAACTCTCGATATACCAATGGTTGTCGAATCGGTCGGGATATATGAGTTAAAGGGACCATACTAGTACGCTAACCCAAATTGAATGGTTCTTGCAGGCACTATCATTTGATACCTAGGGAATCATTTAAGCGATGCTGCTAGGCGTTTAACATGATTGGTTGGGTACTATCAGACTTGAGTTCTGACGTTCTTGTTATCAAGGAGTTGATAATTAAGAATGGAGCAATTGGGGTATGCTCGAATAAGGACATATTTAGTCCGAATCACATTGAGATGTGAACCCACGTCTAGTTGTATCAATGAACCATTGAGGGTCACACAAGTGCTAACTTTTTAGATCCCGTTGAGAAGTAAAATAGTTCAATGTGTTGAACGGCTTGTAAAGGAGTTTATAAGCGTAAATAAAAATAGAAGTATGACTTCTATAAGGAGAATGTAACTTTTAATTTGAGGAAGTTTTCCTAAATTAAAAGTTGGCCAAACGAGTAATGTATTTGAAAATTGTGTTTTTCATATACATTATTATGGACTAAATTAAATTAATTCAAGTGTTGAATTAATTAAACACTAGTGGATCTAGTAGAGTCCAAATAGTTAAATTAATTCAAGTGTTGAATTAATTAAATAACATTGGGCCTTGTAGAGCCCAATTAGAAATAATTATTAAACTAGTGGGCTTGAGTAAAATCAAGTAAACTTTAAATGGACTCAAATATGTTTGGGATATTTAAATAAAAGTACATGGGCCTTGTAATTGTTACAAGCCCAAGTCAAAAGGCATGTATGGAAGGTGAAGAGTTGGGAGACAACCTTTTTCAATTAACAAGGCATGTGTCTCCCATGCTCACTTTAACTTTTTGATACACCAAGAAAAATGAATTCTTCTCTCCTCCCATCATGCAATGGCCGAAACTTTGCATCTTATTCTCCCAATTTTTCTCTTCAATTTTGTTGAGAAATTCCTACACTTCTCAATGAAAAATACCTTAATTTTTCTAGTGCAAAATTATGGTGGTTCTACTTTCTTAGTGGTGGACCTTATTTGAAGGAAAGAAGGAATCTTGTAGATCAACACATCCCTTCAAGAGCTTAGTTGTTTGACAACTAAGTTGGAGTCAACATCAATCTTTTAAGATTGATAGGTAATATCTTTAAAACACCCTATGTATGACATATTTTGCGTTTTTGTATTTGCTACACACTAGTACATGAGGTGCTCGATTTTTTGCCTTGAAAAACAATTTTAAAACATTCGTTGCGCATTCGGGCACCTTAATCGATCATCTTTCACGGTTCTTATGCATGAGGTCTTGGGGCTAGACCAGGGCTGTGGGTTGGGTCCTAAGGGTCGTAGCTAGGTCCTATGAAGAGTCCTAGCATGGCTAGGACTTGTGGTTCAGGCTGGGGAAGAGTCCACGAAAGCTAGGAATCTTCCCAAGCTCTTCTGCGAGCAAATGCTGTACATGGCGCGGAGGCTTGGTTTGGGGCTGGGCTAGGTGGTCCATTAGGGTCCTATGGTGATGGGCAGGGGTCGAGCCAGGGGCTGGAGTGGCTGGGCTTGCTACTTGCTCGAGCAAAGGAGAGAACCATGAGGGAAAGTAGTGACGCGCAGGCTGCTGCTGGTTGCTGGTGGCTCGCGCGTGGGTTCAAAGGCTTGGGATAGTCTGGGTTGGGTCTGGGCGTGGTCTAGGGATGGTTAGGGTCATGTGGGCTCGGTTGTGGCTCGGCTGGAAGAGCACTTTCTAGCTAGGAGTCTTGGGCAAAGTAGGTAGCATGTGCGCAGGTGTTGGGTCAGTTTCCAGGCAAGTTTGAGCCAGTTAGGGGCTAGGTCCAAGGGTCAGGGCTGGTCAAGAGCGTGCCTAGGTAGGTTGGCTCGGGTTTGGCTCGAGGTGGCCCGACCATGGCTACGAGTATTTTGGGATATGGCTCGGTGTGTTCGATTATGTGTCAAATTCAAAAATATAAGGAAGGAATTTTGAACCATGGGTTTACGGGCGTGGCTCATGATTTGGAAGGGTAGAATATGTAATAAAAATGTGTTTATAATTTGGGATCAAAATGAGTTTTGAATTTATCCGAGATTTAATCGCCTCACGGAACATTAATTAAAGAATTAATTTAAAATCCTAGTTTAAGCTTTATAAAATTATGAAAAATTATATTCTAGCTTAAATAATAATTTAGAATAAGTCCATGTCATCAAATGTTAGAAAAAGATAAAATCGAGAATTTTTACGCCCAGGGGCAAAACGGTAATTTGACACTTAGGAAAATACATAAACGCTTGGCAGCGTCCCGAAGGATCATAATTCTTGTTAAATGATATTTTATGATTTATTATGATGATTTTAATGGTAATATGATATTTTACGATTTATGGTAAAGCTGTGAAATTTTTACTGTTTAAAATACTATTTTTGGAAAGCTATACTATTTTTGGAAAGTTATGCTATTTTATGATTTTTAAAGAAAAGAAAAAATATTTAGAGGGATGTGAATTGACTGTGACATATTATATTGTGGGGGATCCGTTTATGTGAGGACGGTGAACTTACAATTTTGTGGGGATGACGTGAGGGCCAAGGCTTAGAGAGACCCTGTTTACAGGCCAAGGCCCCAGAGGGACCCCGTGTATGGGAAAAGGCCCCAGAGGACCCCGACTATCATATTTCTACGGCGGAGCCTAGTTCATACCCCCATGGGCCATGTGCAGCTGAAGACTGATCAGTCGACCGAAGGATAAAAGCTAGTCATTTTCAAGGATCAAACTTCACCCAAAATGATATATGATTGAAAGCTTATGATTAAAATGATTTTATGATATATGATTCATGATGATAATTAAAGCTATTTTGAAAATGATTTATTTATACTCAAAATTTATTTTAAATGATTTTTAAAGGATTTATTTATGCTTCAAGTTATTTTAAAATTATTTTTATGATTTATGATTTAAATTAAGCTTAAATGATTTTTAAATCATTAATTTATGTTTAAAAGATATTATAAATAAGAGTATGATTTTAATGCATGCGATTGTATACGTATTATTTGCTATCCATGTGTAGAACGTGTTGAGTCTTTACACTCACTAGGTTTGTATGATGCAAGATTTGAAGATTTATGGGAGGCGCTGACGATTGAGTGGATCGATTGCAGCAGTACACACCCGAAGACCTTTATGTTTCCGCACTAGCTTGATAGATTAATTATTTAAATATTTATGCTAATGATTTTTATTGGAGATATTATATGCTTTATTTTTATTGTTAGTTGATCTTCTAAAGGTCAATTTAGGATGTTTTGTTAGTTGATGATTTATGATTTATTTTATGCACTTGATATTTAAATTGTTCAATTATTATGATTCATGACTATGTTAAATTATTTTATTTGAATAATGATTTAAGATTACAAAAAAAAAGTCGAGGTCGTTTCATCCCATGTCTTAGCACCGTGGTGCTGCTTGGGTAGCGCCTAGGAGCCCATAAGGTCCAGAGGTAGCATTGCAGCGCTAGATTGTAGCGTCTAGGCGCTTGCCTTCGACAGTCCTGGTGCTGCATATATGGCGCCTAGGAACTTGTTTTAATCTTTGAAGCCATAGCACTGCGACGCTTCTTCCTTGGTGAATTGGCGCTTGTCCACCAACATTTCGCGATCAAAAACACTTCTAATAGCCATCAACCATCAAATAGTTTTTCATCTCCTACATTACACAAAAACAACAAATGCCAAGCAAAATTCTATCCGAAACTAACATAACTCAAATGGATTCTCATATAAATACATGCAATTCTTGCACTTATCACATAACATTGGGAGTGAAATTGCTGCTCGTACTGTGTTCCACCTCGTGTGGAAACACCACCCATAACACCACCTACAGAACCCTTTTCGATTAATCATCTTCAGATGGTTGTTGTTGCTGAAACCCAATACCGCTTGAAATAATTGCTCCTATGTAGCCAGACAACGCAATAGATGTTTGAAATCTGCCAAATTTTGAAGAATTGAATCGGGTCTTTCCTATACCTCCGCAACCAAGGCAATCCAAGCGACAAGTAGGGTATGACCCTGATTTCGCTCCATCCAAGAAGACTTGTGCATCCTTCTTAACTTACAATTTTTTGGACCCTGATTTCTCATCTAGAGATGACTTTGAGTTGGTCGAAAACCAAAATCTGTTGCTACTTACAAGAGACCGCCTTCTATTCCAGCTATTAAATAAACTGATGTTTCTGTAGGACCAAGCGACACTGCTGAGTCCTCTAAAAATGAACAATTCTTGGCAGAAGTCCTTGCTTGATTAAGAGAAGAAAGAGCCCCAAATAAAAACGTTCATGTTGTTGAAGAACCTGATGAAGAAATGCTCCAAGAATTTCAAGATAATCTCCCTGACTCCTCAGATTGTTCGTCTTCCAAATACGACTTCGAGTCCGAGGAACTTATTGATCTGGGAGAATCTGAATAAAGTTCATATCAGGAAAATGAGCCATCTAAAGACATTATTGACGTTGAGGCTCATGTTGTCGATTCCACGAAAATATTGATTCTGATGACTATGATTTGGGAACATTTTTTTCAAAAAAATTCTAATATGAGGCAGCCTTATCTCAATGGCCCCATATATGTAAATCGAGAATTCATTGAAGAAAGAAACATTGACACCAAAGCGTATGAGAGGCAAATCTGAATTCCTTTCTCAAAACTCGAGGAATTGGTGCAATGGTGTGCGACGTGCTTCCATATGGTAGGAAACTAGTTTTGGAGTTCTATTGCAATCTCTTCTCAAGCGTAGGAGATGACCGGTCAGTCAAATTTTGTAGCGTTTTTGTGCGAGATTATATAAATTCTTTCCTGATGTGATCCACGCATTCTATAACACCCCATCTAGTGATGGGGATGAAACTATTCCTGACATTGATATCATTACGTTCTAACGGGTGGATTGATCACACAATTTACAAGTTGCCCTAAGCGTATTTCTGCAGCGAATATGACCTCCTTTTATTATGTCTTGCATAAGACAATTATCCGCAATTGGACCCCCTCATCCAATACAACTCTGGTTACTAGACCACAAGCCATTGTCCTATTTACTATTGGTACATGATGTTCCTTCAATTTTGGGAAATTGGTGTTAAAAAATACTACAATTCGCAGAGGGCGGATGGAAATGAACCAGGTCGTCGTTTCCGTCCCTGATCTATGAGATCTTTGAATCTCAGGGATTCATCAAGGACATTGATGAGTCTCTCTCTGATATGGGTGACAAACTAGCATACTTCAAAGGAAATAGCAATCTGGATCTTCCGTGGGATGCTATTAGTGTTGCCCACGATGCTGGCAACACAGCCTCCTCATCCACTCTAACACCGAATGACTTTGTTATATTATCTACCTCAGTTTTACAGGCATAGATAGATTTTGGATTAAAACAAATCCAAAATGCAAAGGAGCTCATTGCTTAATATGAAAATCAAATTGCTGAGTCTCGACTGCTTCTTGAAGTAAGAGTGCAGTTTTGTAATAAAGGAGGAACAACAGCAGCAAAAATGGGGAAAACAATGAGAGACGAAGGAGCTACAGATGGAGAAGGAGATGAAGATTCTCCTTAGTCCACTTTGGAAGTTTTTTTTATTTTGATATCTTCTCTCTCTACAGCTCGCTAAGTGGTTGTAATAATCTTTAGCATATTAGTAATATGATCTTTTGAAAAAGATGTATGTGTTCTAAGTTCATGCTCTAACATATCTGAATTCAGAGGGAGCTTGAATAGATGGAGAGAAAATGAATATCACCATTTTTTATGTTTTTTTCCAGAAAGGCAAAAATTGAAAGATTGAAAAAAAATCTTATTCTTTAATTAATTTTCTTTATTGATAATATTGAAATATAGTAATTTAGAGTTTTATCTTTCTAAACTAACAAGATTTGATTTAATTTATCCCCAAATATTATATCATTAGTCAAAAGATTTTATGTCCTAATAAAACTCTTGTTTCCATGTAATATAGGACTCTTTTATGGAATAGATTCTAGCCAAAGAGAATAATATATAAGAGATCAACGTCGCGGCAGTGCGTGGTTTTTTGAGAGATAAAACATAGAGTAGAAAAACTTAGCACGAAGAACGACGATTTACTTCAGCGAAGAGTTTGTGTGATTGACTCGCGTTGTGTATTGTGTTGCTGTGTAGTGTTGAAGGCACTAGAAGACAATACTCGTGTATAGTGTTGATTGAAGAATTATTTGTGACTCTGGTTTAGGCGATACTATAGTTGCATATGTGGTTTTGGGTTTAGTTTATTTTAGATACAATTTACTTCTTTGAGTTGCCAAGGACGAAAGTTTTCATAAGTGTCACTAGCATTTATTTTTGTAAACTACTTATGTAACGCCCGAAAAATCAGTCCACGTAAATCGCATCCATGCAAACGAATTTAAATATATCGATAATAGGCTGAATATTTTTCATTAGATTTTTTCAAGGCTTATTAATATGATTAAAAATGATTAATTTTTTCTAAAAATTTTAGAGTTCAAATTATTTTACGAGACGAGCTCGATTTTTTCCAGGAAGCCTGTTTTGGACAAACGAGAGATTTTAAAATATCAAATGCATTATTTTTGAAAAATAATTTTTAGAAACTTTTATTTTCAATTCAATAAGTGTTATTGGGCTCAATTTAACTTAAATTGTGTAGGTTTAATTGCTCCTATACTTGAAAGCCCGAAACCCAAGCTCATTATCACGCAAAAATAAAATCTATAAAAATGAAAACCTAGCTTCTAAACATCATAATCAGCCACTCCCACACACACAACACACACACAAAAAAATTTCTAAAAATAAGGAGGATAAGAAAGCTAGAGTTCTTCGTCGCCGTTCGTCCTTCTTCGCACCCCACGCCGACGATCGTGTATTCGAGCGTTTTAAACGCAATCGCACGCTACTAAACCTTTTTGATGCATCATTCAAACCATAACATGAAAAATACTTGTGTTCGATTATTTTACGATATAATAATTATATTCATAGTTTTGACGATTTTACGCTTGTTGGTTAAACGTTATTATAACGGACCGTACTTTAAAATGCTTAAAATTTGTGGAAAATAAAAAAAAATTCTTAAATAATTAATCATCTCTCAAAATACACTTGTAAATAAAATGCTTGATCAATTATTTAAATGTAAATGAACATGCAACAAGTACTTGTTTAAAACAATATAAATTAATTCGTTAAAATCAGAGTAAATGAGTTCAAATACATAAAAATCCTTAAAACTTAAGTGGTCATCGGGTTAGTCCTCCGCCCGGTCCGAGCCATCTCACTGGTCTCCGCCTCTCAGCCTATCAAACTCTTCCTCACCTGCATCGATCAAGTCTAGCGAGTCTAAAGATTTAACATGTATAAACTGAGAATAGCAAGTAGTACATAATAAAGCCACATGCGTTTTAAAGTAGCACATACATATTTAATATTGAACATACTTACATAAACATAGATGTGCCATCAATTCCTAAACATTTTCATAAACGTGCTTGCATCATACATACTTAAACATGCATAATCATCATCATTTTGTGTAGAGATACGTTTTCAACCAAGTGAGCCATACATATTGCGCCTGATCAAACTAAACCACAGTACCGGGCTGCCAGGGATGTCCACTGCCATATACATAAGATCCTTGGTCATGCTTTACCGAGTGGATTGGTCCCTGGTCATGCTTTACCGCTTCCCAATCTTGATCATAACCTGGTCATGCTTTACCGAGGTGGAGAGGTCCCCGGACACATTCTCTGGCTTCCAAACTCGAATTGTTCACAACACAATTCGCATACCTCAAAAAACATAAAACATTTTCTTTGAACATCGAACATACTAATACATTATGCATGCCTTCCCAAGGAAAAAATTTAAAAATTAAAATTTTTTTTTAAAGAAAGCTTGGCGCTGGGGCGGTAAAATCTTACCGCTCGGGCTCTGCCTAGGCATTCTTAACGGACCGGTTCGGATCGAAACCAGTCCTTTAAGCCCGGAATCGGATCAAGTAAGACAAATCAGACCCAAAACCGTGTACAATTCAATGTTTGGTGGTTTGAACTGGTTCAGCATGTTTTGAACCAGTTCAACCGGTTCCGAATCTGGTTTCGAACCTCTTCTGGTCGAAACTGGATCCGACCCGGAACCAGACACGGATTCTGAAATTTAAAAAATATATATATAAAAAAAGCCTTTGGGCCAACGGCTGCAATGCATCTGTGGCCCAAAGGCCGCAATGTATCCATTGGCCCAAAGGCTGCAGATTTCATTTGCCGCTGGCCCCCAAAAATCACTTATAAATACATGTTTTTTTTTTATTTCCATACATCAACTTCCTTTCAATTTTACATTTATCTACAATCAATATCTTTCTTTGCTATAATTTTTCAAATATATTCAATAATTGTGTTATAATTTTATATATAATTAATATTCTTTTTTTTATTATTTATTTACTATTTTGCAGTTTACTCATATAAATAATTCGAACTTAAAATAGCATCATCTTGAAATCGTGGTGGTGGTGGAGGCAAATACGCTTCCGACTTTGGTGAACATTTTGGCTACATGCCCGACTTTGATGAAGTTTAACCTCGCCACGAGGATGAAGAAGCCATGGAACTCCCCAACAAAGATGTAGGGACGTCATCATCTACCCGAGCAAGCAACACAATGTCAACCAGCACTATGACAGCCCGTTCAAAGCAAAGCAAAGTTTGGGATCACTTCGATATTGAACAACAAGGAATGAATAACTCTTTTGTCGAATGAAAAATTTGCAAAACGAGATATTCTTACAAAACGGGTGGTGGTTCCGGTGGTACAGGCACTTTGAAAAAACATTTAGCTAAGGTACATAAACTTGACCTTTATACGCTAAAACCATTCGGTAGGGAACCAACACAACAACAAATTAATCCTTTAAGTGGTAAAGCATTCACAGTTATTAAAGAAATTTCTAGAAAATCCATCGTAAAGTTTGTTACTATATCTTGTCAATCTTTTATAATAGCTGAATAAGAAAGTTTTGTTGAATTTACTAGTACTATTCAACCTGGTTTTCACAATATTTCTAGGCACACACTTAAAAAACATTGTTTTGATATTTATAAAGAATATAAAGAAACACTAAAATCACATCTTTCAAATATTTCTTGTAGATTTAGTTTGACAACTGATATTTGGACTAATTTAAAATATTAATCTTATCTTGTTGTTACATGTTATTGGATTGACGAAACTTGGAATATGCAAAAAGAATTTTAGCTCTAGATTATTTAGAATCGTCACACAACGCATACACTATAGCTAGATATGTTTTAGATGTTGTTAAGATTTATGGCATACAAAATAAAATAATGTCGATCACGTTAGATAATGCGAGTGCCAATACTCTTGCAATTAAATATCTTCAAGATTCACTAAAACCAATTTTAGATGGTAATTTTCTTAATGTTAGATGTGCATGTCATATTATCAATTTATGTGTTAAATGTACATGTGATGAGCATATGTCCACTGTAATAGAAAAATTATAATTATTTGAGAAATTATTACGTGAAAGAAGATATGAACATGACTGGAAAACACTAGTCGAATCAAACGGAATTAAATTTTAAAAATTTCCTCTTCCTGTTGAAACTAGATGGAATTCTTTATTTCACTTGTTTCATACTTTATTACGTTTTCAAGATTTAGTTACTCCATGTTACAATAATATTGCGGTAGAACCTTTAATGCTAACAGACGATGATTGAAATATTTTGAGTATATATGTTTTTTTGTTACAAATTTTTAAAAAAGCAACTGAAAAATTTTCTGGAGTTAAGTACCCTATTTCAACCATGTTTCTATCTTTTCTCTTCAATATGTTTTATAAAATTATTGAATATCGTGATGATTCTGTTATGCGTGATTTTGTTTCAAATATAGAAAACAAATTTTTAAAATATTGGGAAACTATCCTAATTGTGTATGGTTTAGCAACATTACTTGATCCCATTCAAAATAAAGGAAGATTAGACGTGTTTTTTGAATATTATGCTAAATTTCTTCAAAAGAATGTTGACGATTAAAAGAAGTCAATCATGCATTCTCTCCAAGAATTGTTTGATTTGTATGCTAGTGAACAATGTGATGAACCGAGTGCGCAGCCGGAGGATATGCCGACATATAAAAGCAAAAGTGGAGCACTGAACTTTTTTCTGAAAGGGATCATTTTAAGGTTCCCGAATACGCAACGGAAGTTTCAAAAATTATTTTTCTTAGCAAAACCGAGCACCTTAACCACTATAGTGTGTAGCAAATACATAACACAAAATATGTGATACATAGTATGTTAAAGAAATATACCTATCAATCACAAGGATTGATGTTTTTGGCTCCAACCAAGTTGTAAACAACTTGGCTCTTGAATGTAGACAATACAAGCTTACAACACCACTCCTTGCTCAAAATGGACTCCTTTCTTCAAAATTAGGTCCTACCACTAACAAGGTAGATCAAATCTAATTTTGCACTAGAAAAATTAGAGCATTTTTCTTTGAGAAGTGTGTGCTTACATTAACAAGTGAAGAAGCAAAACTGGAGAGAAATCATGAAGGAATTTTGGCCATCACACTTGCTTGGAGAGAAGTGAGAGTTTCTCTTGGTTGGACAAAAAGTTTTTGTGTATTCCAAAGGCTTGCCATGCCTTGGATGTTGAAAAAGTTTTTTCCACCCTTTCACCTCCCATGCATGCAATTCTATTAGGGCTTGTAACAATTACAAGGCTCGTGGACTTTAATTTAATTGTCTCAAACAAATTTGAGACCAATGAAATCTTAATTGATTTTACTCAAGCCCACTAGTTGAATAATTATTTCTAATTGGGATCTACAAGGCACAATATTGTTTAATTAATTTAACACTTGAATTAATTTAATTACTTGGACTCTATTAGGCCCACTAGTGTTTAATTAATTCAACACTTGAATTAATTTAATTTAGTCCGTAATAATGTTTATGAAAATCGCAATTTTCAAATAGATTATTTGTTTGGCCAACTTTTAATTTAGGAACACTTTCTCAAATTAAAAGTTACATTCTCCTTATAGAAGTCATACTTCTATTTTTATTTACGCTTATAAACTTCTTTATAAGCCGTTCAACACATTGAACTATTTTACTTCTCAACGAGATCTAAAAAGTTAGCACTTGTGTGACCCTCAATTATTCAATGATACAACTAGCCATGTGTTCACGTCTCAATGTGATTCGAGACTAAACATTTCCTTATATGAGCATACCCCAATTGCTCCATTCTTACTTATCAACTCCTTGATAAAACGTCAGAACTCAAGTCTGATAGTACCCAACCAATCATGTTAAACGCCTAACAGCATCGCTTACATGATTCCCTAGGTATCAAATGATAGTGCCTGCAAGAACCAATCTATTATGGTTAGCATATAGTATGGTCCCTTCATCTCATATATCCCGACCGATTCGACAACTATTGGTATATCGAGAGCTGTCAAAGAATCGATACTATGAGTCATGTCGTAGTTGCATCGATGGTGTAATCTATGAAACCCCTTTCATGATTATCACCATTCTGTGATCAGAGATTTCATACTACATATACATTTGATCACTTAAGATATCCATACCCGAAGGTAAGTGTTGAATCCCCGACTACAATGCATCGACTCCTATATGTTTCGACAAAACACCCAACCTTGCCATCTGATTAACCTATGAGAGTCGGTAAACAAGTCAAAGTGCAATGCTAGCATATAGAGTCTCAATGTTGTCCCGGGTCATAAGGACCAATGTTGTACAACCATAAACTAGGACGTTTCCACTCGATAAGTGAGAACCACTTGGAAAGTCCGTTATGGAGGGTTGTTCAGTGCACTCTACCAGGAGTACCTATCTGCATGCTCGGACATCACAATGTCTCTTACCAATGAAACATGATACTCAAATCGCAGATACTAGTCTCGAACTCGAGCGGCCTATATCCTTCTTAGCGGCGGCTGAATCGACTAAGAACTGTTTAGAATATACAGTATTGCAAATATGAGTTTCATGATACTCATCATATGGGCATCTCATATTTTTCTACTATTTGTATATTCATGAACTTTATCTATGCAACTAGCATGGGTATACCGATAAAGAAGTGATAAAACAATAATTTCAAATATTATTAAAATATAGACTGTTTATACATAAAGTTTCATTGTGAACACTTGGCCAACACTTGGTTCGACGGGCACTTACTCTAACAATCTCCCACTTGCACTAGAGCCAACTACCCATATGCTTCGAACCCATAGATTTGCGATGCTTATTGAATAATGGTCCAGGTAAAGGCTTAGTTAATGGATCAACAACATTATCTGCGGAGCCGACTTTGTCAATCGAGACTTCTCCTCTTTCCAAAATCTCTCGAAGGATGTGGTACTTTCTCAATACATATTTGGACTTCTGATGTGACCTTGGCTCCTTTACTTGATCAATGGATCCCGTGTTGTAACAAAACACCGAGACATGAGCAACTCTATTAGGAATGACGCCCAACTCTTGGACGAAATTCCTTATCCAAACAGCCTCCTTTGCTGCAGTTGATGTAGCAATGTATTCTGTCTCAGTGGTGGAATCCTGTCCGCTATACTATCTTGCTTGGAACTCTTCCCAGAGACAGCAGCACCATTGAGCATGAATATGAACCTAGAGGTTGACTTCGAGTCATCGATATCGCTTTGGAAGTTAGAGTCGGTATAACCTTCCAATTTCAGTTCTTCACCCCCATAGACCAAGAACAACTTATTGGTCCTTCTCAAATACTTGAGGATGTCTTTCACAGCTTTCCAATGTGGAAGACCAGGGTTCGATTGATATCTACTCACTAAACTTAGTGCGAAAGCCACGTCAGGACAGTGTAGATATCATCCTATACATGATGCTACCAATTGCAGATGCATACGGAATCCGTGTCATCGCCGATATCTCTGCATCAAGTCTTGGGAGACATAGACTTGGATAGGACACGCCATGACACATTGGTAGATGTCCTCTCTTGGACTCATCCATCGAGAACCGCTTCATGATGGTATCAATGTATGTAGACTGGGTGAGACCAAGCAATCTTCTCGATCTATCTCTATAGATCTGTATTCCCAATAAAAAAGATGCTTCACCCAAGTCCTGCATCGAGAACTTACTCGCTAACCTATATTTTAGTTGATTGCAACATTCCTTCATCATTCCCAATGAGTAGAATGTCATCAACATAAAGCACAAGAAATGTCACAGCACTCTCACTGACCTTCTTATACACACAGTATTCCTCAGGATTCTTTGTAAAACCAAACTCTTTGATTGTACTATCGAATCTAAGGTTCCAACTCCTAGATGCCTGATTTAGACCATAAATAGATCTTTTAAGTTTTCATGTCATATGCTCACTTCTGATAGATGTAAACCCTTCAGGTTGAGACATGTAAATCTCTTTCTTAATATCCCTATTAAGAAAGGCTGTCTTGACATCCATCTGCCATATCTTATAGTCATACCATGCAGCTATAGGCCAGCAATATCCTTATAGACTTTAACATTGCAACTGGAGAAAAGGTTTCCTCAAACTCAACTCCTTGTCTTTGAGTATATCCTTTTTCCACCAATCGCGCCTTGAAGGTCAATACTTCCCATCCGCCCCAAGTTTCCTCTTGTAAATTCATTTACACCCTATGGGAACAATTCCCTCAGGCGGATCCACGAGATTCCACACTTGGTTCGAATGCATGGAATTCATCTCAGATTCCATAGCTTCAAGCCACTTGGATTAATCTGGCATCAGATAACGCTTCCTTGAAGGTCCTTGGATCACATCCATGGTTAGGCTCATGATGTCCCTCTTCAAGAAGCAGACCATACCTCATAGGTGGTTCTCGAGACTCTCTCGGATTTTCTAGGAGCTAGTATCTCCTCTCTTGGCTCTTCGGGTATGGGTTATTCAATTTTGGGTGTCTCTCGAACCTCTTCGAGTTCTATCATCTCCCATTTTCTATCCAATAGAAATTCATTTTCCAAAAAGGTTGCATTCCTAGAAACAAACAATTTTGTTTCTTGGGGATGATAGAAATAATATCCAACTGAATTCCTTGGATATCCCACAAAGTAACATAAAATGGATCGACTATCCAATTTATCTCCCACTACCTGCTTCACATAAGCAGGGCATCCCCATATTCTAAGATAAGAATATTTGGGAGGCTTACCCATCCATATCTCATATAGTGTCTTATCAACTGCTTTTTAATGGACATTGTTCAACAACAGTGCCGCTGTCTCAAGCGCATATCCCAAAAGGATGGCGGCAACTCCGTGAACCCCATCATAGACTGAAACATGCCCATCAAAGTCCGGTTACGACGCTCCGAAACACCATTCAACTGTGGTGTAGCAGGCGGAGTCCACTGCGAGATAATCCCATTCTCCCTAAGGTACTATTGGAACTCGGCACTCAAGTACTCACCACCTCGATCCGATCAAATTGACTTGATGCTTCATCCCAACTGTTTCTCTACATCACTTCTGAATTCTGTGAATCTTTCAAAGGCTTCCGACTTGTATTTCATCACATACACATACCCATACCTTGAAAAGTCATCGGTAAAGGTGATGAAGTAGGCTTGTCCATGCTTAGTGGTGATGCTAAGCGGACCGCACACATCGGTATGGATCAAATACAATAACCCTTTGGCTCGCTCCTACATGTCCCTTAAAGAGAATTTTGGTCATCTTTCCTTTTACACAGGATTCACAAGTTGGGAGAGAATTAATATCAGACATATCAAACATGACCACTCCCACTAGCTTGTTCATCTTTCTTAGGAAAATATGTCCTAATCGAGCATGCCATAATTGTGCCGAATTTAGAGTATCTTGTTTTCCCTTATTTGTTGTTGTTATTGCTTGGACATTGTTTAGTGGAATATCTTTCAATTTAAGGTGTAGAGATCGTTTTTAAGTTCTCCAGTAACAATCAAACATTCATTCTTGTAAATGTTGCATACACCTTTGCTAAATAAACAAGAATATCCATCTTTATCAATTATAGAAATGGAAAAAATGTTTTTAACCAAGTCAGGTACAAACAAAACATCTCTTAAAATCATTGTTCAATAATAAGTAAACATCTCCTACGGCCTTGGCAGCAACTCTTGCTCCATTTCCCATCCTCAAGAAGGTCTCACCTTCCCTAAGCCTCCTACTTCTTCCCATCACCTGCAAATCATTACAGAGATGTGAGCCACAGCCGGTATCCAATACCCAAGAAGTAGAGTTAATTGAAATGTTTACTTCAATATAGAACATACCGTTTCCAGAACTCTTCTGGGCAAGATATTCTCTGCAGTTACGCTTCCAATGTCTAGGCTTCTTGCAGTGATGACAGATGTCAACAATCTTGTCAGCTTTAACTGGTGTAGCTGTCACAGCGGGACTCGGAGCTTGCCTCTTCAAGGGCACGTTATTCTTGGGACGTTGGAAAGAACGCTTTTTTCCCTTCCCAGGTGGACCAATCTTCGTACCAGATGAAGAACCCACATAAAGAACCAGCTTCTCTTTCTTGATGGTGGACTCAAAGGTCACAAGCATGTTTACCAACTCCTCAAGGGTAGGCTCCAGCTTGTTCATGTTGAAATTCACCACAAAAGGATTAAATGAGCTAGGCAGCGACAAGAGTAATACGTCGGTGGTAAACTCCAAAGGCAACATCAGATCCATGCCAACGAGCTTGTCCACTAGCCCAATCATCTTTAGGCCATGCTCATGGACCGAAGTCCCATCTCGCATGCGTAAAGTGATTAGCTCCTTGATGCTAGCATGCCTAAGAGGTCGAGTCTGCTCACCAAAGAGCTCCTTGAGATGCAAATGAATGTCAGCAGCACTCTTTGCATCCTCAAAACGCCTCTGCAACTCATAATTCAAAGAAGCCTGCATATAACACTTAGCTCGCAATTCATGGTCACACCAATCCTTGTAAGTCTGCAATTCCTCAGGAGTGCAGCTAGTCGGAGCCTCAACAGGGGGCGACTCAGTAAGTGTATATGCTATCCTTTCTGAATTCAAGTCGATTTTCAAATTTCTTAGCCAATTGAGGTAATTAGGTCCAGTTAATACGTGTTTGTCGAGTATTGCAGATAGCGTATTGCGAATCAAAGACATTGTCAAAAATCACTGAACAGTAAAACAGATAAATGTTAATGATTATTTTAAAATATTTAATAAGATATAAAGTATGGACTTTTACTTCATAAATTTTCGCTCCCACTGTTTTGACATTTTTCACTACCCTCTAATGAAAACGGGAAACTCCTTTCCTCAATAGGTACGTAAGGTCCAATTACCAAATCATGATCCCGAATAATATTAGCCAATCACAATTCCTAAGACCTAGTTTCCAATTCCATCATCATGCAACCCTCTATGTAAACTTTTGTCTCACGTTTGAATAGGACCCAATAATATGACGTCGTTCATCTTTACGTGTCAAGCCTTACCCATCGATGTTGAACCTTAATGGACGGTCGTCATGAGTTCCCTCAATAATATGAGCCGAAATCATGGGAGTTCCACGTAGTTCACATCACCATGTCAATGGATGTCACAGCTTTTCGGTGTCCAGGGTGTGGGGACCCGGACGCTAATCAAGTTCATAATCGTCATTGGGACCATTTAATCAATTATAATAAACAGGGTCTAAATTTTTTTTTTTAAAAATGCGGAACGTAATGGAAATCATACTAGTATACATATCAGTATAACATGAGGTACAAGTCCTGTACAGCATACATTCAATACAGACGAAAGTTCAACAACTAGCTATCAAGTGTTCAAACCCTATCTACAGCAACGTCAAAGTCCGTGGTCTCCACTCTATTCATGATCTCTTGTCATCTCCTCGACCCTGATCCTGTCCCACCTGTTGTCATGCACACATACAAACACGACAACAGCCGGATAATTTCGGTGAGAATATAATCCCAGTATAAATCAACGAACATGCAATCATATGATAAACATAAAAGCATGGACAGATAACATCAATATGTATCAAAATCTGAAACATAATCAATATAAAACTGTCGACGATGCTCGTGACTCCACGACTCAGACTAGACTCAATCCTAGTCTAGGGATCCCGGTTTCAGGACGTTGGCATTCCTATATCGACCAACAGTAATAGAAGAAACTCCGATTCTATCCACGTCGATATAACCAAACATCCAGTGTCTTGACCTATCCGTCACAGACTGTGGCACTACCGCCAATACAATATCTTGTGACATCGTGCAATGTGCCCGTGGCGATCCCACCACTATCAAGCACTTCTGTCACAAGATCACTCGTCTAATACATGCTTCCTATAAATTCATAGAACCGCATATAAAATCAAATCAATGAATATAACAACAATAAGTATGTGATTTAGGGAAAACTCCAGTATATCCTACTCGAGTCGATCTCCCAATACCACCCTGACTTATATACCTTTCGTTCTGTCAATCTGTCGAAGTCAAAGTCTGGAATCTGAATCTGTCAATGTCAATCAATCTGAAATGACGTAATTGAGAAGTACTCTATCAAATACTACTCAAATCAATACTGAATCTGATTAATCTGGATTTAATTCAAAATCAAAGGCATAACGGCACAATATTGATATCCCCGTCAACTCAGACAACAACAGATATCAATTACAAACCATAACCAATAGCCAACACAATCCATAATCTCAGAAATCTGAATAATCTCAATCCAATATCTGAAAAATCATAACAATTTCATACGATATCTGTTCTTCAATCCGATTTCGATTATACGATGTCTAATATCTCCAGAACACCATATATGGATCATATCCAATTCTTTCAATATCATAATTTTAAATCATGCTGAAAAAGAAGAAAACTTATATCTTCTTGAAGTTCTCGACGAGAGGAGCACGGTACTGTGTTCAGATTTAAATTCTAATAGACGGATTGTACAAAATCAATTTTCTAGAATTTAAGGAATCTTGAGGAATTTCTCTGAAGCTTTTCACGTTTCCTCACTGTAATTGTCGAAGGAATGAAGCAAATATATATGTAAAGTTGCATGAAGAGACAAGTGTCCCACTCAATCCATTAATTGCATTTTAGTCCCTGAAATCTTCACTATTTGCAATTTGGCCCTCAATAATTACGAAATTGCCATCAAATTTAAATCAAGTATGTTTCCACTTAATTACAAAATTGCCATCAAATTTAAATTAAGTATTTTCCATTTAATTACAAAAATGCCATCAATAATATTTTCTTTTCGGGGTCTCATAAAATTGATAACATCTCGGGCATTACAATTCTCCCCCTCTGAGACATGATTTCGTCCTCGAAATCTCAAGCAATCATATCACAGGTAATCAAATCCGAAATAACAGAAACTAAAATAGTAAACTCACATAAGTGGAATAACTCTGGGAATTCCTGTCTCATATCTGATTCAGTCTCCCAAGTAGCTTCTTCAATGCCATGACGAGTCCACTGGACTTTCACAAGTGGGATAGTCTTCGCTCTGAGTTGCTTTTCTTTATGATCAATAATCTGAACCGGTTTCTCAATATAACTCAGAGACTCATCAAGCTCAGCCTCGTCTGGCTGGATAATATGGGAATCATCGGGGAGATATTTCCGTAACATAGATACATGAAAGACATCATGTATTCCAGATAGAGAAGGCGGTAATGCAAGTCGATAGGCACGATCTCCTATCTTCTCGAGAATCTCATACGGACCAATGTATCTTGGAGACAATTTGTCTTTCTTGCCAAATCTGACCACACCCCTAAAAGGAGAAATCTTCAGGAATACTCGTTCTCCTACCTCAAATACCAACGGTCTACGTCGAAGATTGGCATATTTGGCTTCTCGGTCCTGAGCTGCCTTCATTTTCTTCTGAATCAGTTTCACTTTTCCAGTCATCTCTGATCATGTCAGGTCCAGTCTCAGGAACTTCAGAGATATCATCCCAATAAAGAGGGGATCGACACTTCTTTCCGTACAAAGCTTCAAAAAGTGCCATCTCAATACTCGTTTGATAGCTATTGTTGTACGAAAACTCAAAGAGAGGCAATGCATCTTGCCAATTAGTGCTAAAATCAAGCACTACAGCTCTCAGCATATCTTCCAATGTCTGAATCGTCTGCTCTGACTGTCCGTCAGTCTGTGGATGATAAGCGATACTCAGATGTAACTTCGTACCGAGAGCCTGCTGCAAACTCTGCCTGAAGTGCGAAGTAAACCGAGGATTGACGGTCTGAAACAATCGACTTCGGCACTCCGTGCAATCTAACAACTTCTCTGACATAAATATCGTCCATCTGATCATATCGGTACGTCATCTTGTATGGAATGAAACATGCAGATTTGGTCAATCTGTCAATCACAACTCCAAATCGCATCACAACCTTTGGAGGAACGTGGTAACTGTGTCACAAAATCCATGGAATTGTGATCCCATTTCCATTCAGGAATGGACAAACTTTGTAACAATCCTCCTGGTTTCTTTCTTTCCGCTTTCACCTGTTGGCAATTCAGACATCTGGAAACAAATTCTGCAATGTCAGTCTTCATTTGTTTCTACCAAAACTGTTCTTTCAAGTCATTATACATCTTTCTGCCACCAGGATGAATACTGAATCGACTATTGTGCGCTTCTGTCAATATCTGCTGTCTCAATTCTGGAACATTTGGCACAACTAGATGATTATTCACATACAGTACACTGTCACGTACCCAATACTCTGATCGATGTCCTACTCTGACCATCGCAATCGAGTTCTGAACATTCTGATCAACTTTCTGAGCCGCTTTAATTTTCAAAATCAGCTCTGGTTCAGCCTGAATAGCACATAATCTTAGAGGCTGACGATCTGTCTCAAATGCTAATCCAGACAAACATCAGTCTTCTATTAAATTGGAAACACCCATAGTCGATAAGGACAAAGAACATACCTTTCGACTTAGTGCATCAGCTGCTGCATTCGATTTTCCTGGATAATACTTGATTTCACAATCGAAATCTTTAAGCAAATCAAGCCATCTCCGCTGTCTCATATTCAGCTCGGATTGTGAAAACAGATAATTCAGGCTCTTATGATCAGAATAGATCTCAAACTTTTCACCGTACGAATAATGTCGCCATATCTTCAATGCAAAGACTATAGCTGCCAATTCAAGATCATGAATTGGATAACGAAATTCATGTGGTTTCAGCTGTCTCGAAGCATAAGCAATAACATGCCCTCGCTGCATCGACACACAACCCAATCCGCGGTGAGATGCATCGCAATAAACCACAAAATCACCAGTACCTGACGGGATAGTCAACACCTGAGCACTGGTCAACCTCTTCTTCAATTCCAGAAAACTGGATTCACAGTCTTCAGACCAAACAAACGGTGCATTCTTCTGAGGCAACTGTGTAATTGGCTTGGCAATGCTGGAAAAATCTTTGATAAAACGCAATAGTATCCTGCCAAACCCATAAAACTGCGAATATCTGGCACAGAAGTCGATCTCGGCCAAGAAATCACGGCTTCAACCTTACTGGGATCCACTGATATACCGTCTTCAGATATAATATGCCCCAGAAATACCACCTGTCTCAGCCAAAACTCGCATTTTGACAGTTTGGCATACAATTTCTCAGCCCTCAATATTTTCAACACAGTTCTCAGATGTTCTGCATGCTCAATCATGTTCTTGGAGTAAATCAGAATGTCATCAATGAATATGATTACAAACTCATCAAGATATCTTTGAAAAATACGGTTCATCAATCCCATAAATACAGCCGGTGCATTCGTCAAACCAAACGGCATGACAATAAATTCATAGTGTCCATACCTGGTTCTGAATGCTGTCTTTGAGATGTCAGAATCCCTTACTCTCAACTGATGATATCCAGATCTCAGATCGATCTTGGAATATATAGATGAACCCTGAAACTAATCAAACAGATCATCAATGCGAGGCAACGGATATTTATTCTTTACCGTTGCTTTATTCAGTTGCCGGTAATCAATACAAAGCCTCATCGAACCATCTTTCTTTCTTACAAACAGTACTGGAGCACCCCAAGGAGAAATGCTCGGTCTGATATATCTCTTGGCCAGTAAATCCTCCAACTGTTCTTTCAGCTCTTTTAATTCAATTGGTGCCATTCGGTATGGAGCTCTAGATATCGGAACTGTACCTGGCATCAACTCAATGCTGAAGTCTATCTCTCGAATCAGAGGCAAACCAGGAATCTCATCTGGAAAGACATCAGCAAACTCACACACCACTGGCAAGTCCGCCAAGGATGGACTCGATTTCAGTAAATCAACTGAATAGATAAGGAATCCATCCGCTCCTTTCTGCAATAATCGAGTCATATTCATAGCAGATATCAAAGGAATTCTGGCTTGAGAACCCTTACCATAAAATTTCCACTCATCAGCCATCTCAGGTCTGAATCTTACAATCTTGTGGAAACAATCGATTGTAGCCCTGTACTTGGTCAACATATCGATACCGATAATACAATCAAAGTCAGATATCCCAAGCACAATACAGGCTAACTTAATCTCATGCCCATCATACTGCAGTATACACGATCTAACAGACTTCACTGATATCAAACCTGTCCCCAAAGGAGAAGAGACAGATACTACAGTAGATAGGGACTCAACAGGTAATGCATGCATCAATGCAAATCCCTCAGAAATAAATGTATGTGATGCACTAGTATCAATCAATACATAAGCAGGGTAACCAGAAATAGAACAGTTACCTGCAACGACATCATCAGGTGCATCCTGTGCCTGCTCCTCAGTCAAAGCAAAAACTTTGGCCTGCTGTCTCGGAGGCTGGCTCACTGTCTGGCTTCCTCCTGGCCTCTGCTGTGACTGGGTAGACGGTGCTGGCTGGAAAGAATGGACAGCATATGGTCTTCTCCCGGTCTGAGCCACTAATCCAGATGACTCTGCTGCCTGGGATCCCTGTGCACCTCTCTGGGACATACTCGGGCAAAATGTCCCTGCTGTCGACAAATACGACAGCTGCCAAACACTCCTCGGCACTGCTCTGTGGAATGCTTTCCTCCACAGGTGCTGCAATAAGGTCCAGTATAGCTCTGGCTCTGTCGAGGACTCCCAGAGCTAGAAGAACTGCTTCCTGACTTCTTTAACTGCTTCCCTCTAGCCTTCAAGAAGTCCTTCTTTCCACTACCACCGCCACTCTCGAATCGAGGATGTGGTTGTTCTGATCTGGGTGCTGGTGGCACAAACGAAGCTCCTCTCTGTCTCATCAGACCAGCTTCTGCTCCCTTGACTCGATTCAAGGCATCCGTAAAATTGTTTGGCCTCCCGGTATTCACCAAGGTAAAGATTTCAGGATTTAGGCCATTTATAAACTGATCCGCAACAGCCTCATCATTTTCAGCCACATGTGGAGCAAACCGCCACAAGGTCGAGAACATGGCCACATATTCCTCAATGTTTAGCTGGCCCTGTCTCAAATTAGCAGATTTGGCTCCCTTGTCCTTCCTGTACGACACTGGAAAGAACCTCTGATAAAATTCAATTCTAAACACATTCCAGGTAATAGTCGTACCTCGATGTTCTAATGCCCGCTTAGTGGTGATCCACCAGTTCTTTGCAATATCGTGCAACTGGTGTCCAATTAATTTCACCCTCCGCTCATCGGTGTAGTCCAAGGACTCGGTTCGAAGTACTACCTGTTCTGGTATTCTTCTCGGAGGCATATCTGATAATCAAATGGATTAGTAACCCAAATACAATAATTATGTTTCAGTCCTCCTACGATCATCTTACTGCTGATCCAGAATCGGCCCTGATTTATTCTCAATAACACATGTTTTCAAATCAAATCAGATAAACAGATAAACATGCATTATAAAGCAGTAAGTCATGCTAGCAATCAAAAGCAAGGAAAGAAAACTCATTCTACCCCGCTCACTAGCTCCTATCTCAGTCTAAAGGATCTATCGCTCTGATACCACCTGTTGTGGGGACCCGGACGCTAATTAAGTTCATAATCGTCATTGGGACCATTTAATCAATTATAATAAACAGGGTCTAAATTTTTTTTTAAATGCGGAACGTAATGGAAATCATACTAGTATACATATCAGTATAACATAAGGTACAAGTCCTGTACAGCATACATTCAATACACACGAAAGTTCAACAACTAGCTATCAAGTGTTCAAACCCTGTCTACAGCAACGTCAAAGTCCGTGGTCTCCACTCTATTCATGATCTCTTGTCATCTCCTCGACCCTGATCCTGTCCCACCTGTTGTCATGCACACATACAAACACGACAACAGCCGGATAATTTCGGTGAGAATATAATCCCAGTATAAATCAACGAACATGCAATCATATGATAACCATAAAAGCATGGACAGATAACAGCAATATGTATCAAAATCTGAAACATAATCAATATAAAACTGTCGACGATGCTCGTGACTCCACGACTCAGACTAGACTCAATCCTAGTCTAGGGATCCCGGTTTCCAGACGTTGACATTCCTATATCGACCAACAGTAATAGAAGAAACTTCGATTCTATCCACGTCGATATAACCAAATATCCAGTGTCTTGACCTATCCGTCACAGACTGTGACACTACCGCCAATACACTATCTTGTGACATCGTGAAATGTGCCCGTGGCGATCCCACCACTATCAGGCACTTCTGTCACAAGATCAGTCGTCTAATACATGCTTCCTATAAATCCATAGAACCGCATATAAAATCAAATCAATGCATATAACAACAATAAGTATGTGATTTAGGGAAACTCGAGTATATCCTACTCGAGTCGATCTCCCAATACCACCCTGACTTATATACCTTTCGTTCTGTCAATCTGTCGAAGTCAAAGTCTGGAATCTGAATCTGTCAATGTCAATCAATCTGAAATGACGTAATTGAGAAGTACTCTATCAAATACTACTCAAATCAATACTGAATCTGATTAATCTGGATTTAATTCAAAATCAAAGGCATAACGGCACAATATTGATATCCCCGTCAACTCAGACAACAACAGATATCAATTACAAACCATAACCAATAGCCAACACAATCCATAATCTCAGAAATCTGAATAATCTCAATCCAATATCTGAAAAATCATAACAATTTCATACGGTATCTGTTCTTCAATCCGATTTCGATTATACGATGTCTAATATCTCAAGAACACCATATATGGATCATATCCAATTCTTTCAATATCATAATTTTAAATCATGCTGAAAAAGAAGAAAACTTATATCTTCTTGAAGTTCTCGACGAGAGGAGCATGGTACTGTGTTCAGATTTAAATTCTAATAGACGGATTGTACAAAATCAATTTTCTAGAATTTAAGGAATCTTGAGGAATTTCTTTGAAGCTTTTCGCGTTTCCTCACTGTAATTGTCGAAGGAATGAAGCAAATATATATGTAAAGTTGCATGAAGAGACAAGTGTCCCACTCAATCCATTAATTGCATTTTAGTCCCTGAAATCTTCACTATTTGCAATTTGGCCCTCAATAATTACGAAATTGCCATCAAATTTAAATCAAGTATTTTTCCACTTAATTACAAAATTGCCATCAAATTTAAATTAAATATTTTTTCACTTAATTACAAAAATGCCATCAATAATATTTTTTTTTCGGGGTCTCATAAAATTGATAACATCTCGGGCCTTACACAGGGCCCCCCCAATAATATGAGCCGAGCCCCGAACACGGGTAGCGTTCATCATGCACCTATTGTCGATGGAAAACATGAAATTATAAACAACTTTATAATTCCGCTTTTCGGGCTCGATATTAATTTGAATCTTATTCAAAATGAGGGTTTTTAATTTTAAAGGTCTCATCATTAATTTTATTTAAAAGCTCGCCATGTTTGATCGTATATTTGCCGGATTCATGCAACTTAGTTATTATCATAATAATAACGCACATACTCATTATTTATAACATATCATGCATATATTATAAACAGTAAACTAAACAAGGATGATCAATTGTCCCAATACTAATGGCCCGTGTGAGCTAAGCACGGGCCTATGTCCAATCCTAGGGAAATGCATGGGATGCAAATGCAACTTTTACATAATCTTTCAATATTTACATGTCTTCGATCTTCATAATCATCAAGGCCACCATCTTCCAATCTTTATCTTCCACTATACTAATATTTACAAATAAATATTCATGGCAAATAGGGATACATCTAATGGGGTGGAAACGGGCCATAAATCAAGCCCACTTATAAATTGATAATTATTACAATCATTCAACATAAAATATCCTAGCATACACCTAGCAAATTGGGGTTGGGCTTTTGATCATCCTTCATGCATAATATCACATATCTATCATACACCATCAATTAATTATCACAATAATTAATTGATCCAATATTATATATCTTGATCCAATCACTAACCGTCACGATTATAAACTAAATTAACAAAGTATACAAACTCCTTTGTCTACATTATAATTAATTTATTTATAACAGAATTTCTTGTAAATCACCATTTACTATAAATAATTAAAGTTCAACTTCAATTATTTATTTCATGAGATAATATGTACAACTTTTGTGGATTTAAACTTAAGGGCCCAAAAAATCAATTTTCACCAAAAATATTTTGGCCTATTTAAATTTACAAATTGTGTTAACCATCTAATGACCCAACAACTTCAAGGCCCATGACACTTTGATATTCCAAAACACTTTTGGAAACCCTAGTCGTCATCGCCGTCGCCGGAGCTCCGTCGCCGGATTCCGGCCAACTTGCACACACCAAATTTTTTTTTTGAAGGAGCAGTTTGGGCAGCCCCACGTGCAGCCCAAGCTGCCCAAAGTTGCCAAAAATCCGGCCTTCGATTTGTTGCAAAAAATCAAATCATGCGGTTAGAAATCGACCTCAATATAATATCATGTATTTGCTACACTAAAATTGTAACCATAGCTCTTGATACCACTTGAAAGGGATCGTTTTAAGGTGCCCGAATGCGCAACGGAAGTTTCAAAATTATTTTTCTTAGCAAAACCGAGCACCTCAACCACTATAGTGTGTAGCAAATACATAACACAAAATATGTCATACATAGTGTGGTAAAGAAATATACCTATCAATCACAAGGATTGATGTTTTTGGCTCCAACCAAGTTGTAAACAACATGGCTCTTGAAGGTAGACAATCTACAAGCTTCCAACACCACTCCTTGCTCAAAATGGACTCCTTTCTTCAAAATTAGGTCTACCACTAACAAGGTAGATCCACTCTAATTTTGCACTAGAAAAATTATAGCATTATTCTTTGAGAAGTGTGTGCTTTCATCAACAAGTGAAGAAGCAAAAATGGAGAGAAATCATGAAGGAATTTCGGCCATCACACTTGCTTGGAGAGAAGGGAGAGTTTCTCTTGATTGGACAAAAAGTTGTTGTGTATTCCAAAGGCATGCAATGCCTTGGATGTTGAAAAAGTTGTCTCCACCCTTTCACCTCCCATGCATGCAATTCAATTTGAGCTTGTAACAATTACAAGGCCCATGAACTTTAATTTAATTGTCTAAAACAAATTTGAGACCAATTAAACCTTACTTGATTTTACTCAAGCCCACTAGTTGAATAATTATTTCTAATTGGGCTCTACAAGGTCCAATGTTGTTTAATTAATTCAACACTTGAATTAATTTAATTACTTGGACTCTACTAGGCCCACTAGTGTTTAATTAATTCAACACTTTAATTAATTTAATTTTGCCTATAATAATGTTTACGAAAATCGCAATTTTCAAATACGTTATTTGTTTGGCCAACTTTTAATTTAGGAACACTTTCTCAAATTAAAAGTTACATTCTCTTTATAGAAGTCATACTTCTATTTTTATTTATGCTTATAAACTGCTTTATAAGCCGTTCAACACATTGAACTATATTACTTCTCAACAGGATCTAAAAAGTTAGCACTTGTGTGACCCTCAATGGTTCAATGATACAACTAGCCATGGGTTCACATCTCAATGTGATTCGGGACTAAACATGTCCTTATATGTGCATACCCCATTTGCTCCATTCTTACTTATCAACTCCTTGATAATATGAACGTAAGAACTCAAGTCTGATATTACCCAACCAATCAAGTCTGATATTACCCAACATATCACGAAGGTGCATCTTCTTTTCGGTAGCTCATCAAATAAGAACTCCAAAGTTAAGCGTGCTTGACTTGGGGCTATTTTGGGATGGGTGACCTCCTGGGATGTTTCCTAGGGTGCGTGTGAGTGAGGACATAAGCACGCTGGAAAGACTCGTCTTGGTACAGTGAGGACAGTCGTCAAATCTAGGGCGTTACAATGACAGACATAAACGTAAACATTTTCGAATTATCATAAACGTATCATATCCATCATAAACATATTCATATTCGTTGAATTCAGATCGTTGATAGTGACTTTCGTATTTGTATTGGGCGATGGATCCATCTACATGTAACCACAGTACTTGGCGGCGGGGACACCAGCGACACTCTCACTCATCAACTGGGCCTTGGCCTTACATATTAATGTATCATCATAACACGTGTCATCGTATTAGTCACAATTCCTTCCCAGCCTTCAGCATTTCATATTATCATCAATTTATAAAATCCATTCATACACATATCGTTTTATTTTGAAACCAAGCATGCAACATGTCTTTTAACGTCAACATTTTATCATAAAAATCCATAAATATTTAAAATAAGCATATTAACATATAAAACAGAAATCAGAGCACTGCCATGACGTTTGCTATTTTCTAAGTGTAAAATAACTGTTTTACCCCTAGACGTAAAATTTCACTTTTTTGACTCTTTCTTAATTTCATTGACTCTAACATATCCCAAATAATTATTTAATCTTAAATTAAGTTCCCCATAATTTTATGTAGCTTAAATACTAGATTTTTTAATTAATTCTTAATTATTCATTTTTAATGCGTTTTAATCCTGAATAATTTCAAATTTTAACATAAAATTCCTAAATTTAAAACTTAGACTTTTATTTATTTTATCCCTCGTGAACCATGACTCGACCCCCGTGAGCCACGTTTTGAAATATTATTCAAGAAGAAAACCCTAGACACTCGAATCAAGCCATCGTCGAGCCATATTGATTTTTCACCGACCCATGCTCGAACCATCATGAGCCAACCTTGAGCCTACCCTTCCCTAGACCCTACTAGACCCTATGAACCAAGGTAACCTGTCCCTAGCCCCAACGTCGAACCACCCAACCAGATGAAGAAGTGGCCGAGACTCCCTCATAGACCAGGACTCCACACTTTTGCTGCTAGGGCCCAAACCACCGAGCCAACCTTTGAACCAGCCCGTCAAGCACCCTCCTTGGACCATAACCCCTTGACCTAGCCCAGCCAAAGCCCTCTGGCGAAGCCCCTTAACCATCTGAACGCGGCTGCACCAAGCGCGCAGCACTTGCTGCTCTCGGGTGGCTAGGACTCCTCCCCAGCCCTCTTGACTTGAGTCCTAGCATGGCTACGACTCCTTCATTGACCCCTAACGTGACTCTAGCCCAGCCCTGGTCCAACTGAGACCCAAGACAAGCACAAGCGATGAAACCCGAGCCCTTGACAACCCACAATAGATTTCGGTTTCCAGCTTGTTTTCTTCATGTTTGCAGCGTATTTGGTGTGATTCTAGGACCCTAAATCATGTAAAATAACCATGCTTGATCATGTCCTAATCATGGCAGCCCCTTTATGCATGTAAACAACAAAATTTGGATAAAAAATCATGCTTTGAAATTCATGTTGTGCACAAAAACGAAAATAAATAAAAGTGTCACTTGTTTTTCACACAAATCATACATAATTTCATATTACGGTGTGATGATGAGTGAAGGAAAGAAATATGCGTGCCTTTGCGTATTTTACGCACGAATTCTCGTTGAAGATTGCGAAGAACGGCGACGAGCGACCTTGGCTTGATTTTCCTTGAGAAATTCAAACTCTTCCTCTTAATTATGATTTGTGTGTCGCGTTGCTGGTGGGGAAAGATTTTGGATTGAGTAGGGAAGTGGGGCGTGGGGTTTGGTTTGATTATGGGGTATTTTGTACATTATATAGTTTAATTAAACCAATAATAATTCCTTGGCCCATTAAGAAGGTAAATTAGGCCCATTAGTGCTTAATTAAAATACAAAAATTATTTTGAGTAGAAAAGTTTGTGAATTTATTAGCCGGGTTGCCAACATGTTCGTATTTTTGTTGAAAAACCAACATCGATAAAATTTACGTCCCGACGTATAAAATCACATCAAAACTCCTTTTTTTCAAAAATAAGAAAAAACATCAACCTTATTTTGAATAATTAAAAATAATTATTTTATGAAAACATTTTTCTTTTTTCAACATTCGGTCTCCGTTCCTCGATCGCAACTCGAATAACCATTAAAAATACATTTTAATGCATGTAAGTAGAAAAACTACTAAAATGTCGTATAAACATGTCACATAATCAATTAAGCAATTAAAATCAATTAATTAACAATTTTTAATTTTCCCTAGATTTTCATGCAGTTGGATTACTTCGTCTAAGTTTTGGATCTTACAGGCTGAGAGTCAACTTCTTGAGATGCCTACTGAGTAAGTTTGTATCGAGTGCCTAGCTGCACTAAACATGGACTTGCTAGAGAGAGTGGAGATAGAAAGAGACAGTGCTACTCGAGCTCGTTAGCGTCAAGAAGAGTTTAATAACAAGCAAGAACGTTACATCACCAAACTTCATAGCACTATAGATAGGCTTCAGGACCATAATAACTATTTGCATCTGGTAGTAGAGAACATGGAAGAAGAGGAGGAAGCACCGATGGAAGTGGTCAACGAAGAGAGCGACAGCGACGATGGAGACATGATAGACTAGGCTAGTTTGATATTTTGATTGTAATAAAGATATGTTTGGAAAAGCACTAAGTGTAATAACTTATTTATGAAATAAAACTTTAATATTAGCCTGAAATTGTCGCCTTTACATAGCAAAATTTAATAGAATTTTATAAATCTGTCAATAAAATTCATTTCTTTTAACCTTTATAGGAAAACAAACATGGATCCGCAAAGCGTTGTAACCGAACTCCAAAAAACAGCTCCATGAAAAGGAAGCAGAAATTAAAATATTGAAAGATAAAAATGAAAAACACGAAAGGGATAATTATCAACTAGACGGAAATAACGTATGCATGATGGAGGACCTTCATCAGGCTAGAGAAGAAGAGAAAAGACTGCGCGATGACGTTAGACGCTATGCTGCTTATCACTTAGAATCGGAACCTCAAAACGATATCACAAAAGAAAAGTTGGAAGCGATTCAAGGAAGGTTTTAGGCAGCAAAGGATTGAGAAAACAAGCTTAACAAGGCTATTTACCAACTCCAAGTAAAAATAGAAGAGCATGAACTCAATGAGGTAGTAAACGAATCGACAATACAAGAACTTCAAGATCAAGTGAATAACCTCGATGACCACAACACACTATTGCAAAACCACATTGATCAACTACAGAATGATATGATAAATATGGAAGAGCTCATGGACGAAATCGAAGAAAACCAAGAAGAGAACCCTATGGAAGAAGAAAATGACGAAGTTTTAGGGGATGGTGAAGTGATAGACGAGTAGAAAGATTCCTAGGATAAGCATCGGTTGTATTTAGGCCAATTAGGCTAATCATTTTGATATTAAAAGACTGAGTGTATGTATTTCAAAAATTAATGAAAATATTTCTTTGATTATGTATTGTTTCAAACAAATTAATAAAATATATGTTTATAGGAAATGCAGGCAGACCACCCAAAAACAACCGTAACCCCCACGGAGTCAATCGAAACGAAAACGGAAATCCACCATCACCGCCGAGGGTGAATCTCAGTCGAGAAGACATGATGGAAATAGATACTATTGTAGCCGCCACACTGCAAGGAATTGTGAACTCAACTGCCAATGCCACCAGCCACCGCCAGAACCACAACCTTGTGACATCAAGTATCACTATGAATCCCTCCGAAGCAATCGAGTCCCAACCTTTGATGGGAATCCTGATCCAGAAGTCAGTCATAACTGGATCAAGAATGTTGAAACCCAACATCATTTGTTGGAAATACCTGAAGAGCTTAAATTGGAAGTGGTGACACCGTTTTTGGAGGATCGGGCACGAAAGTGGTGGGAGACAGTATCGCCATCATTGGCCGTGGTTGAGAAGATATCATGGCAAATCTTTCGACAAGAATTTTTGAAGCGATATTACACTGTAGAATTTCGTCTGCAAAAGTTGAGCATGTTTGAAAACTTTAAACAAACATCGGACATGACAGTGATGGAATACACCTCAAGGTTCAATGATCTGGGAACCTATGTTCCAACCATCATGTCAGATGAAACCTTGAAAATGCACCGTTTCAAGAAAGGTATGAACGGCCGAATTCAATCTGTTTTTGCTGTATTTAGGCCAAACAATTTTGCGGACTTAATGGGCACGACATTGAGCACGGAAACTGATATCAAATGCCGAGAAGAATAGAACAAGAACAAGAGACCTTTTTCCAGTCAGTCTGCTCCGGGTGGCCCCAAATTCAAGCGGCCAAATCAATCAAGTGATCCCTCAAAGGAAACTTTTAACAATGTTGTCCACAAGGAAGAGAAGTGGTGTGCTGCTTGTTGGCAGAATCACATCAGGGAATGTTATAGGAAAACGGGCAATTGTTTCAAATGTGGAAAGGTGGGTCATCGAATTAAAGATTGTCTTGAGAACAAAGATAAAGGGACTGGACCTAGTAAACCAAATGAAAATAAGACTAACACTCGGGTATATGCCATAACCCAGGAAGAAGCTGATAACACCAATGATGTGGTGGAAGGTACAGTTTTACTCAATAAAATGCGTACTTATGCCTTGTTTGATTGTCGTGATACGTACTCATTTGTGTCTAGAAGATTTGATAAAAAGCTGAAACTTGAGCATGAAACTCTTAGTGAACCGTTAAGAATTGCAACACATGCTAGCAAAATTATTGAGACCCATAAGGTATATCGGAACTGTAAAATTTTCATTGGTAAACATAACTTTGAGGCAGAATTGATTCAACTCAATAAATTGAGTTCGACATCATTCTCGTAATGGACTGGTTAGCTTAACACCACGCCATGATAGACTGCCAAAAGAAAAATGTTAAACTTCATACTCTGACTCAAAAGAAATCATATACCATGGAAAGTCCAAGGAACGAAAGTCCCTACTATCTGCCTCACAAACCTGTAAGGCCATAAAATACGTTGAGGAAATGTACCTGGCGATGATTAGTCGTCCAAGAAAGTCTAAATGTTTTCCCTTGGATTTACAAGGTGCGATACCCGATATAGAAGTGTAAATTGAAATAAATTTGGTCCCTGGTGCTGCACCAATTTGAAAGGCACCATACCAGATGGATCCAACTGAATTAAAAGAGTTAAAGCAGCAACTTCAGGAGTATTAGATAAGAAACAAATCCGACCGAGTACATCCCCGTGTGGAGCCCCAGTCCTATTTGTAAATAAAAAGACGGAAGCATGAGGCTATGCATTGATTATAGAGAGTTAAAACAAAACAAAAATAAAGAATAAATACCCGGTCCCAAGAATAGATGATTTTTTCGATCAGCTAAAAGGAGCCAAATTATTCTCAAAACACGATCTAAGATCAGGTTACTATCAGCTAAAAGTCAAAGCAGTGGATATTCCTAAAACGGCTTTTAGGACAAGATATGGACAGTACGAATTCACGGTAATGTCTTTTTTTCTAACAAATGCTCCTACGGCATTCATGGACCTTATGAACCGAGTATTCAAGCCACACCTTGATAAGTTTGTGGTGGTTTTCATAGATGACATCCTTGTATACTCGCCAAGCGAGGAAGACCATCAAGAACATCTGCATCTCACCTTGCAGACACTGCGAAAAAAAGAACTCTATGCCAAATTCAAGAAGTGTGAATTTTGGCTAAAGAGTGTTGCATTCTTAGTCCATATAATCTCGGAACTGGGGGTGTCAGTGGACCCTAAGAAAGTAAAGTCAATGAAGGACTGGCCTCGACCAAAGACTGTAACCAAAATAAGAAGTTTTCTAGGCTTAGCTGGCTACTATAGAAAATTTGTGGAAGGATTTTTTTCAATAGCCATTCATCTCACCAAACTCACACAGAAGAATTCAAAATTCATTTGGAATGAAGCATGTGAGAAGAGTTTCGAAACCCTGAAGACAAAACTCGCATCTACACCAGTATTGTTCTTCCCGAGGATGGCAAGAACTTCACAATAAATATTGACGCTTCAAAGAGAGGATTAGGGTGTGTGCTTATGCAGAAAAGTCAGGTAATTGCATATGCATCAAGGCAATTAAAACCTTATGAGCAAAATTACCATACTCACAATCTTGAATTAGCGGCAATCGTATTTGCGCTAAAGATCTGGAGACATTATCTTTATGGGGTAAGATGCGAAAAATTTATTGATCACCAGAGCCTCAAATACATATTTACTCAAAAGGAAGTAAACATGAGGTAAAGAAGGTGGATCGAACTTCTTAAAGATTATGATTTATCAATCAATTACCATCCGGGTAAGGCGAATAAACTAGAAGATGCTTTGAGCCGGATGAACATTGGGAAAGTAAGCTTATCTTCTCTACCAGCGCAACCATGCCTTAGAGAATCAACAAAATTAAAACTGATAGGATCGGTTAAGGGTGGAAGAGTGTCTAGAGGGAGGGTTGAATAAACACTAACAATCTTCACAACCTTTTCGAGTGATGAGTCAGTTTAGTGATAAACTGACAGTCAGGAATCTTGTAAGTCAATATCAACCAGTTAACAATAGAAGTGCAGAAATAAACTGACTCATAGATAGAATAAAAACTGAGATAAGAAGACACAAGGTTTTATGGATGTTCGGAGATTTCAAACACTCCTAAGTCACCGCTTCTATAACAAGGATAGGATATTCAGTAAAAGACTTTGATCGATACAAACAGTTATACAGACCCACTTCAGTTTTGGACTTAACAATGTCAAACTGAAAATCTTAGTTACAAAATAATTTACAGTACTCAACTGGACTGAAATAAATTAGCACAACTGATCTCTTCAAGATCAAGTATTATAAAAATAACGGTTTGTGCTTGTAAGTTCGAAGTATATCCTTGAATGCTATGAATGTATACAATGAGAGTGAGCAAATATTTCAGCAGAGTAACACTATATCAATTGGGTTGATTCAGATTCAGAGTTGAGATGCAGAGTGTTGTATTTCTCAGGTGTTCTCTGCTATTTATAGGCTTTGCCTCCAACGGTAATATTAAATACGATTTGAAACTTTCTATCCGTTATTTTCCACGTCAACATTCTTCTGACAATCGTACACTGCAACCTTTTCTGACATGCGGCTATCCCACTAATTGATGCAGTCAGCTTTGGTGTAGTTGTTGGTTGAACATCCTTTTCCTTAACTGATGACGTGTATAGCTGAAGGATCAGCTGATAAGTTTACAACTGATTGTAGTAACTGATCAATTCCAACTTATCAGCCAGTTGTCTGCGTAGTTCAGTTTGAAAGTAGTAACTGATCAGTTCCAACTGATCAGTCAGTTGTCTTCGAGAAACTGCGCACTAATATTCAGTTATGGACAACCGACAGTTTGTATATTTTAGATCAGTTTCTATCAGTCTTCTTGATCAGTTAGTTCAACCTATTAAACGCTCAGTTTGTCAAACTTCTGAAATTCAATTTCCAACAAAAACAAAGCAAGGATCCCTCTATCACAAATATTAAAGATCAAATTCAAGAGGGAAAGACTCCAGAATTTCAGATTGATGAGAGTGGTATTCTCTGGATGAAAGATAGTTGTGTGTTCCAAACATCGATGAGATTTGGGAAGAAGTAATGGCCGAAGCACATAAGTCGAAATTTGCAGTCCATCCCGGAAGCACCAAGATGTACCGAGATCTGAAAAATAATTTCTGGTGGAATGGAATGAAGAAAGACGTAGCTGTCTTTGTTTCCAGGTGCTTAACCTGTCAACAAGTCAAGGCGGAACATCAATGTCCTGGCGGACTCCTACAACCATTAGAAATACCAAAGTGGAAGTCAGATAACATTTCAATGGAATTTGTAGTAGGGCTACCAAAATTAATAGAATGTCACGATGGGATTTGGGCAATCATTGATAGACTAACTAAGTCGGCACATCTCATACCGGTTCGAATGAATTACAACTTGTATAAATTAGCCACAATGTACATGGACAACATAGTGAGATTACACGGAGTTCCGGCAAGTATATTGTCTGACAGAGATCTAAGATTCATATCACAATTTTTGAAAAGCTTTTAAAAAGCTATGGGGACCAAAGTCACTCTCAGCACGGCCTACCATCCACAGACTGATTGCCAAACGGAAATGACAATTCAAACCCTCGAGGACATGTTGATGGCATGTGCTCTGGATTTTCATGGAAATTAGAATGAACAGTTACCCCTGATAGAGTTTGCTTATAATAACAGTTATCATAGCAGTATTGAAGTGGCTCCGTATGAGACACTGTATGTCGAAAGTGTAGATCACCTCTGTATTGGGATGAAGTCGGAGAAAAGACTATCACTGGACCTGAGCTTGTTCAAGTAACCATTCACAAAGTAGCCATAATCATAGAAAGAATCAAGACAGCTCAAGATTGACAAAAGAGATGGGCTGATTTAAAGTGAAGACCATTGGAATTGGAGGTCGGTGAAAATGCTTTATTTAAAAGTCTCACATATGAAAGGAGTGGTTCGGTTCATAAAGTCCGGAAAACTAAATCCAAGATATGTAGGACCATTCGAGATACTGGAGAAAGTTGGAACCTTAGCTTACCGACTGGCTTTGCCACCAGATATGTCCAGAATTCACAACTTTTTTCACATATCACAACTAAGGAAATATATCCCAGGCCCAAGTCACGTCCTTAAAGTTGCACCGCTAATGATCGAAGTACACTTGAACGAAGAGCTTAAATATGAAAAGGTCCCTATTCAAATAGTAGACACCAAAGAACAAGTGCTGAGATATCGAACAATAAAAACGTCAAAGTACAATGGTCAAATCATACTGAACGGGAATCAACTTGGGAACTAGAAGAAAAGATGCGAACCCAATATCCTCATATTATTAAAAGATCGAGCTGAACCAAGTTTTGAGGAAGAAACTTCCAATAAGGAGGGTGGGATGTGAGGATCCGAAACTTCAAAGCAAAATATGTAAGTAATAAAAATTAAATGAAGTTCAAAACTTTAGGCTTAATTATAAAACTCAACTAAAAACTTATATTTTTCAGCTAACATTGCTTGAGAAAGTAACTTTAAAGCTCGAAGACTAGCTAAGAAAGAGATCTATACTATAAGAAAACACAACAATAGAAGAGTCATCATCCGAGGAGTAAAACCCCAGCTCATGAGCTCAGGATTTCAGCTCAATAAAGCTCATTTTCTTTGGTCCTAAAAGAACAAAAAAGGAGCTAGGAGAGAAGCTAAAGGAATGGACATATTTATGACCATTGAGCTAACAAGAAGAGGAGCTAAAGATTTGGACAAACTTATTATGCAAGAGATGAAAATTGAGTTAACCAAGGAAGGAGCTAAAGGAGCTAAATGTTTGGACAAACTTATTGTGCAAGAGATGACCATTGAGTTAACCAAGAAAGTGAGCTAAGGGAAGAGCTAGGAGGCTTGGACCAGTTTACTGTGCAAGAATTGTTACATTTGAAAACCTAGGTGACTCTTGATGCTTGGATGGAACTTTGACTACATCTAAAGCCATTCTTGGGCTTCAAGAATTCGGCCATGGGGGAGGTTAAAAGCCACTTTTAAACACCCATAAATACCACATCCTATGCTACAAAACTCATACAAAAAATATTCCACAAAAGCACCCAAAAATCGGCCAAGGAAAAGGAAGAAAAAAGGAGAAAGCTTCGTGCAGTTTTGTACTCAAAAAATACGTGGAAGTGCTGCAGGATTGACGTCTTAAAAATAGGCAAAGTGCTATCTATTTTTCGGGTGAAACTTCGTTCAAGAATCAAGTAAATTTTCAAGACCCCGTCTTCAAATTTCGGTAAGTGAATTTTTGTTACTTCTTTTCTTGTATTTTAAACTTTGCATAAATATAACATGACATGCTTATATGTGTGTCCTTATTTTCGAAAATCAGTGCTTACATGATTTAAAATCCCGATCGATTAATGTTATGTTCTTTCTGATTTCGACATCCTTTGATTACGCTAAATTCTTTTCAAAATATTGATAAGTTCTTTTCGGTAAATATGATTCTGCGATACACTGTTACAATTTGAATTTGATATTGGATGATAATTGTAATTTTTTTTGGCCCCCAGCAGTGGGTATAAAACTGTGTTCTGGCCCCCATCAGTGGTTATAAAATTGTGTTCTTTCTGGTCCCCATCAGTGGGTATAAAACTATTTTTTGACCTCACTCCTTAGAGGACTAACATATTGGGGACAATTTGACCATGGAAAATGAGACGAGTAACAGTGTTGTGTTTGTTCTGATTTGCTTTTGATTTTCTCTGAATCGTCTGATAATCTCCGTCTCATATTTGATTTGGTTCTGTTATGATAAGTCAAAAGTAATAAGTTTTGAAAGTTTGTTAAAGAGATGCTTTAAAGATTAAGTTATATTTGTATCTTTGTTAATCGATCGACCCCCACTTGTTGAGTGTTTCTCAAAACACTCACCCCTTACAACTTTCAGATAAGAATGAAGAGCAAACGAATGAGGAAGAACAAGAAGCTTTCTAGGGATGGGGATCAAATGACAAGATCAAGAATCAAGATATTTACCTTTTCTTTTGTTTCGCTTCCGCATTACTGTAATGTAATTTTTATTCCGTTTTCATCGTAAAGACAATATTTTGTTATATGAAAAAGACTGGTTTTTTGCCATTTGCTACGAGGCTTAATTGTTTTCAAGTAATTGTTAAACAATGCCGGATGTCACCGACGCCTCGGTTTTGGGGCGTGAAAATCCATAATTCAAATTCGTATCCCTAGTTGTAGAATTAATAAGATAACAATCAATTTATGGTTAGTAAACTGGAATCAATAAGAACTAGAAAACACAATTAAGCCAAAAAAAATTCAATCATATAAACAACTAAGTCAAAATTATCGTGTCAATGAAGCTACATCATACTCTAGAATGGAAATTTAGTGCATAAAAAAATCTAAACAAAAACAAAGCATATTTCAAGATTTAGACATCTGAACACAAGAAATTATAGGATGAAAGATTATATAACAAATCAGAAGTGGCGTATATGTCCATAGATTTGTCGTTCTTTGTCGTTGTGATCAATCCTGACGTTCTAGTTCTTCTCCAATGTTTCCTCTTCGTCTCTTACGGCTATTCTCTCCAAATAACGGCTGCCCTCTCTCTGAAACTCTATTCTTATTTTTATCCTTCTCTCGAGCCCGTAAAATAAAGCCCAATTATCGATTCTTCGTGTGCGCGGTGCTGCTTGGGTAGCGCCTAATTTCCCTAAGGTCTACAGGTAGCACCACGCTACTTGAGGTGTAGCGCCTAGGAGCTTGTGGTTCAACTATCCTGGCGCTGCGGCGCTGTGTTGTAGCACCTAGGCCCTTGCCTTTTGACACTCCTGGCGATGTAGCACTGCATATATGGCGCCTAGGTGCTTGTTTTCCACCTTGAAGCCTTGGCGCTGTGGCGCTTCTTCCTTGGCGTTGCGGCGCTTGTCCACCAAATTTTCACAATCAAAAACACCTTTAATTGTCATCAACCATCCAATAGTTGTTCATCTCCTACACGACACAAAAACAACAAATACCAAGCATAATTATGTCTGAAACTAACATAATTCAAATGGATTCTCATATAAATTAAGTGAAATTCTTGCACTTATCAAACTCCTCAAACTTGAACTTTTGCTAGTCTTGAGCAAAATAGAAATAAGAACCCAATCAAGAATTAACACTAACAACTATAAGTCATGGATATGCAAACATTGTCATTGGCCTCCGACTTATCCATTTTCATGTAATTCACAATTACTCAAGAGTCAAGTGCGTGTGTGATATGTCAATGTTTATTTACCCAATTGAATGTTCAAATAGATTCACAACACACACTCGCCTTATAAACTAAAGAAATCCCCAGCTCAGTTCAACTCACACTTCATTAAGATACAAATTCACTTACACATATCACTTAGGACTTTAATGGTGATTGTTTGGCTCATAATATATTCAACACAAGTACACCAAAAATGATGTCAAACAATGAGATGCTTACATTCAAATGATTAAATTCCATACTTGCTAACCATGTTTATCAGGTATCCATAAGCTTGATTTGAACTACTTCTCTCCACTAGTATATTGGATAAATGTGAAAAAGTTGATAGGTCTTCTATGCTTATATCGTTAAGCTTCGGCTCACAGCTACAATGGAAGGTTTGGAAATTAAATTTGAGAGAAGTATTTGAATTCTTCGTTTTAACTCATTTTCACTCATTCACCATCCACATATTGTTTTTTTCATCATTCACATTCTTATTTTCCCAATTTTTTTCTTCACCACATCTTGATTCATTTCTTTCATTGTTTTTCTTCTTTTTTTTTCTTTTTCAACTTCTTTATACACATTTATAAGCTTCATTTGATAGTTGTTGTGGGATATGGAACAGATACAAGTGGGGACTAATTGTAAGTCATTGACACACTCCATTTGATTTTTAGTAAGCTCAAAATGTAACAATAGGGATATTTCATTTTCATTTGTTAGGTTCGAAGGCTCAAACGGTTCAAAAGATTGCCTAAATCATTGCAATGTCAAATATTATCCATATTTCACCTCGAAAAGTGTTCAAGAAAGTTCTAGATTACCCTCAATCCATTAGTTATCTCAAATAGATCAATCACATGCACTATTAAACCAAAATGATATCTGAGATAGGCACAAAAAAAATTTCAAGCATCTCAATCAACTCTAGGCTCAATGGGCTAACAATCGGTAATAAACAATGAAAACATGCCCAAAGATATTGAAAAACATTGCCTAGATCATCTCTGTGTTCGCAAAAGTGTCAGTCAATGTCATGTGACGATCTCCATTGTTTATTTAGCATCACATGTATATAAATTGTCTCTAAGCATCGATAACATCAACAAACATTACAGTACGAAAGATGTGACTCCCAAGTTATCATGCACACATATATTCAGAACCACAACCTCATTCTCATCATCGGCCACACAATGACTTATTCATGACTCTTTTCTAACGAATTTAGCATGCAATAATCGAAATGACTCTTTTTTAACTCAAAAAGACTTGACTAGACTCCCTACGAAATTAAAACAATTTAACTACTGTGCAAGAAATAAAATCATGCAGTCCTCAAAATAAACTCTTCAACTTAACTCAAACAAACAAATTCAAACCCCCAAACATAAGTACGCGCATTGTCTCCAATGTATAGTAATAGACGAAGAAAAACATGGGTTCACGTACCTCGTGCAATGAGCATCAGGACCCCTTGTCCTCTCTTGACAACTCAACCTCCTCGTCAGAATCATATTCGTCATCATCATCGACGGATCAGTGTGAAAACTCTGGAGGAGGCGGGAATGGATCATCGGAGGTGCTTGTAGCAGGAAAGCGTTGTGCAAGCACAAGAGTAAAATCTTGCATATAATCCATGTTCTCGTGAGTAATCCACCACTGTCTCCTTGTCGTTCAATCCAGATATTCGTGCGCGGTCTGTTCCCTCCCAGTACCTGCCTGTCGTACTTGTGGTGCCTGTGGTGCGGGCTGCGGATGTGCTCCACTCCTTGAAGTATCTCCCATACCACTAGTAATCTTTCTCTTGTCTCTCGGCAGGTCTCCAACAAGTAATATATCATCTTTCGTCCGAAACACCTACTCAGTGTCATCCCATGTGACACCCGCTATGTGATAGAGGTCCTTGATGGTCGAAGAATGGGGCATGCAAACAGTGAAAGTGCGCCGGGTAGCCTGCAAGATCAAACTCATAATCACCCGGCTTGCATCAACTGTCTTGACAGTGATGATACAATACACTACGATGTCTTAGTCTTTGTCACATCCGATACATGCTCAGATAGCATCAACCTTGAGGCTACAAAATGATACCAATTATACGCCTCCCTCTTCATGGATGTAGCCGGGAATGTGACCGGGGCTCATTGATTATTGAGCTTTCAAACTGTGCCCGGCTCACAAGGGTCGCAATGATCGCCTCGTATGGATAAGCCTATCTCATGAACGTTGCTTACTCATCGATGTCATAGTCGGGCATCGAGTACAACGAGTTGATCTTCTGACTGTCGAAAGCAACCATCCGCCCTTTGATCTTCACGTGATAGTCCTCGTGCTTTACCTTTAAATTTGCGTAGAATTCCCTAACAAGGGACATCACAGCATCTGCAGGCCGCTTCACAAATTCATCCCAATGTAACCCCGAGCAAGAACCAATGTATCACAAGCCGGGTAGCTCTGATCCATCCCCTTCTAACACTGCATACTCTTTTCTTGTAATTTCGTAGAGTTTTCAGCGAAAATAGCATCTTTTAACCGTCGTCTATCAAAACTAGCCGAAGCCAACTCACCATCCCCACCTTGGACATGTTTACTCTTCTTCTTCGGTGGCATGACTCAACTCGAATAACAACCTCACTCAATAGCACTCGTCTCTTCAACCACGCCTTACACAACATCAATTCCAACAATATAGCTATCACAACATCCAAACAATCTTTAAATCACTAGTTCTCCTACAACATGCAATATCCCAATCCAACAATCACCAAGAACAACTTCACTCAACCAATTTATCAAACAACTTATGTGCATAAATTCAAGAACTCAATATAATTCCTTCAAATTCAAACATGAAAATTGAGAATCACAACACCCTAAAACAGTCACCTTGTTGTAGAGGACCGAAATTTGCTTGCACTTCGCCCGGGATCGACTCATATTTAAAAGTCTCATTTAAATCCTCAAGTCAAAGGACGCTTGGTACGTCAGCTACGAAGTTTTTGTTGAGTATTGTAGTGTGTTGAGAGTAAGTTTGTTGATGAGGGATGATTTTTGTGTTGGTGGTGTGGGAGAGAAGCCGTGGCTCTTGCTTAGTATTAGGGTAGAATGTTTTTCTCGAAGCCCTTTTTTTATAAGTCCTGACCTAGCGCCAAGACGCTTGACAATTAGTGCCTAGGCGCTAAGGTTTTGGCCTTCCAAGCATCGCGGTGCTTTGTTGTAGCACCTAGGACCTTCTCCTTCGAATAAATTGGAGCCACGCTGAATTGTGACGCCTAGGCACTTAAGCTACACATAGAATGGTACTACGGCACTGCATATGTGGCTCCTAGGCGCTTATGCTTCGGAAATTACAAGAACTTGAGCTCTTTTCCATGCCTCTTTCCAGCCTTACCTACATGATAAAACACGTATTAATGTATAATCTTTATGTGCATAATTCAATAAAATAAAAATTCAAAAATAGTTATATTACTGAAAATAAAGAAAATAACTAAAGCATTAAAAGATACTGATTGGGTTGCCTCCCAGCAAGAGATTGTTTTAACGTCGTCAGCCCGACTGTCCTTCCTGTTCAAGGTGGGGCATGTGATCTCTTGGTTGCTTTGATTACCACCTTCTGACCTTCAACCTCAATGGTCAACTTTCCTTGTTTCACGTCAATGACGGCTCCAGCAGTAGCCAAGAATGGTTGTCCTAGAATGACAAGAACATTCTGACTATTCTCCATGTCAAGTACAACGAAATCTGCTGGAAGCCTTAATTTATTGATATGAATTTCAACATCTTCCACAAAACCAAACGGTACCTTGACAGATTTATCTACCAACTACAAGATTAGTTCTGTGGGCTTCATCCTGCTCAGTCCAAGTTTCTCGTAAAGAGAACTTGGCATTACATTCACGCTAGCCCCTGAGTCACAAATAGGTTTTCCCACTATTTGGCCCCCTATTGCACATCGTACAACGAATTTCCCAGGGTCTTGTAGCTTCTGTGGAATATTTCTTTGTAACTCCTCATCGCCTCCTTCGGTAATTGTCACTTCCTCTAGATATGCAGACTGAATATTAGTGTGTAGATTCTTGAAATCTTCAAAAAAATTTTTATTTTGAAACTCAACATTCAACTATATAAATATGTGGGGGTAGGGAAGTAAAGAGATCATAATGCACTGATCCAAATCTGTTGGAACATTTCATGTTCGCAATCTTGATTTTTTAAAAAAACTTGTTATTTTGTTACTGATAAATTTACCTAAGTGCGCAGAGTTGAGATCAGTTACGGGCTGTCAATAGCTCAAACTGAAGACGTCAAACTGATCACACAAACTGAACCAGTCGAACTGAAATGTCAACGAACAATTCAACTGATTGTCCAGCTGATAGGTGGTTCAGCAGGAGATCTTTAGAAGCCCGGTGAGCTGATGAATAGTTCAACTGATGAAGAGCTCAGCTGACCAGTTCAACTGAAAGAGTGAAATCAGTTCAACTGACGAGTCAACTGATTTCACCAGCCCAATTGAAGATCAGTTCAAATGACCACTTCAGAGCATCAGTTAGAACAATCAATTGCAGATCAAGACAAGCTTATCCAAATGGATTCCAACTTAGTACAAGGGTACAAATCAAAGGACAAATTATAAACATTGCAGCCATATTTAAAGTCAAGACGTTCCAGAAAGAGTCAGACAGTACAAGACACACATTTCTAGGAACAGATTCAAAGCTGCAATAGACATATTTGATGAGTCTTGTTGCACGATCACATTTCCTATATAAATACAAGACCAAGACCGTCAAAAAAAATATAATAGATAACTAGACAGAGAGAAAAAGAAAGGGCACACTGAAAATTTTTATCAGCTTATCAGAACATTCAGCCTAGATTTGAGGGAACACTTCAACGTGTTTATCAGCTTAGATTAGAAGCAAAAATTCCTCGGTGTGTGAGAACACTTTTGTGTTATATTAATTGTTCAGTTCTCACACAGGCACACACAATCACTAACATATATCAGAGAGTAGAGCTTATAGAATCAGTTTAGCGAGTCTTGCACGAAGACGTAAAACTTGTGTATATAGTCTTTAACACATATACGTTAAACAAGTGTTGGCTGGAAGGTGCTGCCTTCAGTCTAGACTAGGAGTTCAGTTAGGCAGTAGGGTAAGTTCTAAGCTGAGTGTGTTTGTACAAATAGTTGTATAAATCAAAGTTTTGTAATGGAATCTACCTGAGGTGGTAGAAGGGGTCATGTAGGAGTAGTTGAAGTCTCAAAACATTCATAAACATATCTTGTGTTATTTCTGTTTAACTTCTTGTTTTTGTTCTTAACTGATTTGATCAGTTCAGCTGATATCAGTTCAGTTTTGTCTATACCTGAACTGATATAAGCTAAAACCGATCCCATGTAATTTTCAGTTATTCAGCTGCACAAGATATAAACCGATCAGTTTTCTTAACGAATGATTACTTCGAGTATTTCCAATTGGTTTGTAAAAAAATTGAATTTAATTCATCGATGAATTCATTCTTAGAACACGAGCTATTGCATTTCATTGATTTATTGTGTTTGAAGCACCCTCAAAGGTTCCCGAACCGATCCATCAAAATTGTATCTCTTACCTTTCTTACCACAGATGCCTTTTCTTGGAGTTGACTTTTCTTCCCAGTTGGGTGTGGGATCAACCTTTTCCTCTTCTCCATCTACAATTCCAACCTTCTCATGCTGTATGAAAATGGCATTCACTTCTCTCAGATTCGTGTCTACAATCTTTGGTACTGTGCCTGACGATTGAGATGTGAGTTGCCTCGTTTTCTGCCCAAACTGCGACTCAATGATTTTCAATGAAGCACCAACATTCACCATATGTGTCTCTAGGTTGTTAAGCCTAGTCTTTGTCTGCTCCATCCACGTTGAAAACTCACCGACAAAAGTACTGACCAAATCCTCAAGAGATGGTTTGCTTTCTACCTTTCGTGCATTGAACCCTGGAGGATTCAATGCATTCTTGTCCTTGGCATACATAAATTTTTCATGGTTGCCTAGGCTATGGTGATATTGATTAGGAAAAGAGTTATCTGATAGCCGCCATATCCATGATTATTGACGTAATGTGTTGTTTCCACGTTTGGCCCTTCTTCTGCAGCTATATTTGCTATTTAAGATGTATATTTTCCTTTATTCATTGCTGCGAGTCGGGTAGTCAGTGCAAAAACTTGCTCAGTAAGTGAAGTGATGGAGTCCAATAAATACAACCTGGCCGTCTTCTTTGCACTAGACCTCTCAGACGGCTACTGGTAACTATTAATAGTCATTTGTTCAAGCAAATCATAAGCTTGGTCAGGATATTTCGCAAATATTGCACCACCAGCGGCGGAATCAACAATGTCCCTCATTTTCCCATTCAGAAAATTGTATAATAATTCAATCTGTACCCAGTCTTCAAAACCATGGTTTGGGAACCTTCTCAGCAACTCCTTATATAGTTCCCATGCCTCATACAACTTGATATGAATCTGACCGGGCATGATGTGCTAAATATTGTGATTAGAAGCCTCAAAGAATTCGGCATCCATAGCAATGAAGTTGGAAGATATTTCAATGTTATTCAAGTGTTATATTATGAGGAGGAAGTCAAATCAAGACCCGAGACCCGACAGCTCCGCGCTAGGGCGGTTAAACGTTACCGCCCCAACGCCAATTGTACTGCCCAACATGGTGAAATGCCCAGAAGAGTCCGATCTATGGCGGCCAATCATTACCGCCCCAACGCTTGGCCTCCTTGAAGAAATCCTAGTTTTCCTAGTTAGAGTCCTAATTAGTCTCGTAATTATATTTTGCAATATTTTAGGTTGGTAAATAATATATACACAAAAAATTGGTCATTGTAAGCAATTATTCTTGAGTTTTAATAATATTGTTGAGTTTTTCTCTCAATTTCAAAGATTGGCTTTGTACACACCTTTTTGTGTTTCTCAAATCAAACTTATCAAAGTTTAACAATTTGTGGTGTTTGTTAATTGTTCTTCACTCGGATTGTCAAAGGCGAGTTTTTTTAAGGTTCGTTTGAATTTTGATTGTTTATCGTCGTTAATATTTGTTGCAAAATTCTTCATAATTTAGAGGCGAGTATTACAACTTTACTTGTTAAAAAAGATTGTTACAACACAACCGTTTCTTTGTTTCATCAAATCGAGGGCGTGAAACTTTTTTTTAGCACGTTTTCTTTTCGTGGTCAAAGAATCACATCATTTGGTATCAGAGCTTTAGGTTCCTTTGATTCATGTAAGTTATCTATAAGTTGTTCTTTCGTCTATTGTCTGTGTTCTTCGTTCCCTTTTGTGTCGCAAGATTTTGTTTGTTGAAATCTTGTGTTTGTTTGTTTTCCTTTTTTTCGAGTTTGCACAATCATCCTTGTGCAAAAAAAAAAAAAAAGTACAAAATTTCAAAAATTTGCCATAAATTGGTTTTGCTATTTTGTTCTATTTTCTTGTGGGGGCCATATTCAAGTGTCTCCACAATCAAAAAAAGTTTGTGCTATTACTTAGCATTGAATCTTGTCCTTATCTATATTGGGAGTTATATTCAAGCAACTTTGGTAATAAAAAAAATTCCAAAATTTCTTGTTTTACGCAGTCCGTGTAAGTTAGTTTGCAAGTTTCGTGAAGTTTGAACTTGTGAGTTTGATGCACACAAGATACTAAGCCTGAAAGCATACCCTACAAGAGAATTCTCAAAATCGAGTGGAATATTTGAGGGAAAGCGTTATTTCTTATAGTGACGTGCAAGGTATTTGTGGTGCGGACAAAAAAAAAATCGAGTGAGTTTTCATTGGATTGACTAATTAGAATTTATGGTGAAGAAACTTTATTCTTTATTGTTTTCTACTAACATTTTCTTGCATGTATAAAGTCTAACGATCGCCAATTTAAAATGATGTTAGGGGAGTTGATAGAATGTGGAAGAATTAGTTTAAGCCCTTATGTGAAATGTATAGGCGGTGGTAGGAAGAGAAGGCGTATGATAGAGAGGTTGTTGAGAATAGGCGAGGTAGTAGACTTGGAGGGAATAGAGCCTTGCACGTTATGATGATAGGCGATGTGATGAATATAGTGGGTATAGAAATCAGGAGGGTATAGACTGAGTGGCACAAAGATGACAATTCCATCTTTCAGTGGGGAATCCGATCCACAGGCGTGCCTTGAGTGTGAGGAAAGGATGGATTGTATATTTGAGAGCCGAGAGGATTATACCGAAGCAATGAAGGTAAAAAGAGCTTGTAGTGAGTTTACCGAGTATGCTACTACTTGGTGGGATAAGTTAGTACTGGGTAGGAGACGATGTGGTGATGACCACATGGGATGAGATGAAAAGGGTGATGAGTAAGAGATTTGTTCCAATTCACGGTAATAGGAGAGGTGGTAAGAGAGATGAGCATGGCTTGTATGATGATTCGTTGGCATACACCTGGCGGTCCAACAGAAACAAGAAAATAGTAGAAAGGCCAATGGTTGAGTCGAGGCATGAAGCTACAAGGCATGAACATCGAGGTACATCTAAAATTTCTAGTCCTCATACTATTGATATTAAATGTTGTTAGTGTCTAGAAGTTGGTCATAGTGTTAGCCAATGTACATGTGAGGAGATGGCAGTAATAAAATCGCCAGTCGATCTTAAATGTCAAATGGAGGTTGATGTTGCGGTTGAGCTTGAATCTCAAGTGGAGGTTGAGGTTGTTGTTGAACTTGAACGTGAAGTTGAGGTTGTAGTGGAACCTGAATTTGAGGTAGTGGTTAATAGAGTTGATGATGATGGTATTCTCGCTAGTTGGTGAGTTTAATGTTGTTGAAAGATATACATTGGAGATTGAATCAATAGATGGGGGAGAAGTGCTTAGTTTGTCTAATATGGCTGAGGGGAGTAGGCAAAAATCAATTATATTACATAAAATTTGTTGAGGAACAAAATGTTTCATTGTATCAATTGAATTCAAATGTTCCTAAGGATCAATTGAAATTTATTCATGAATTGAGTGAAAAAAATGTAAAATGACCGAAAGAAAGAGAGAACAAAAGAGTGAGATGCCATACGAAAGAAAAAAAGAAAGAAAAGATGAAAAAAAATAGGCCAAAGAAAAATGAAAAAAAAAAGAAAAACAAAGAAAAATATTTTGAAGGCCCAAAAGAGTGAGGTTGAGAGTTATTTACCTTTGTATAAACCCCTTATAGTACCTTTGTACAAAGAGTTTTATTATCACTGTGATGATATCACCGGTTCAATCCCGAGCATTGTTATTATTTCACTCTTGCAGGACTATGGAGCTGTCATTATAAGGAGACAATCAAGAACTGATGGTGGAGGAAGGCCGTGTGTTGAGCAACATGACGTTGGAAGTAATCAAGGTAAGATAAGGTTAATTGCCAAAGCAACAACCACGAGGTATGACTTTCGTACTTAACTTAATTCATTGATATGTTGTTTTCAAAATTTTAGAGGAAATGTTGAAAATGTTGGTTTTAAGCGAGATGATTGTATCTTCACTTTTGTCTCTAAATTTTATGGGTGTGAGAATTATGAGAATTTTCATGCATTGAGTTTGAACATTGTTGTTTTTGATGTCTCGCGAGTTGCTAATTTGTGGCAATTGGTGGCTACAAAATTTATATGCATTAGATTTCAATTATTGTGAGATGATAAATGATGGCATGAATAATACATTTAGTATGTTCTATTTGCATGATTTATATTTGTGGGGGGATGGTTTTGAGAGATTGATGGTTAGATATGACGATTTCTTCATTCATGATGAATATAAGTTTAAAGAGAATTAATATTTCATTATATATTCATTGCATGAACTATTGATAGTGAGGCGTATTGTTGTGATACCATCATTGATAAAATGCATGACTATATTTGTTGGTTGCATATAAAAAGGTATGTTAAGTGGAATTGTGGAACATGCATTGCATAAAATAGATTGATATTTCGCCAAGATTATTATATATTGTGCATGAACTACGTCTTATTCCTACTGAGCTATGGTCGTACATGTGTATGGATTTCATTTGAGTGTTAACTAGGTCTAAGAAGGGGAGGAATATAATTTTTGTGATACTAAATGATATCTTAATGTTATTATTTGTTATCATGTGTTATTTGATTTTTGGTGTAATTGATGATTACATGGAGAGGGCAACCAAGGAGTTGGGATTCAAAGCATTGACGGCGCATGTGGACGATGGCATCTAAAATCTAGTGTTGAAAAGTAAACATATTGATAATTTACTTCTTTTTATTACTAACTTGCTTCGTTTTTGCGTAGGTAGCCAAGATTTGAGGACAAATATTTTTTAAGAAGGGGGGTATGATTTGAATCTGGCCAAGCATGACGGGCTAAATCTTGCGATTAGGTTGCCTCAAAGTATTCGGCATGCATAACAATGGATAGGAAGATATTTCAATGTTATTCAAGCGCTAAAGTATGAGAATGAAGCCAAATCAAGACCAGAGACCCGAGAGCTCCGCGCTAAGGCGGCCAAATATAACATTACCGCCCCAGCGCCAAAGGACCAGAAGCTCCCGCGCTAGGGAAGCCAACATTACCGCCCCAGCGCGCTTTGTACTGCCCAAGACGGTGAAATGTCCAGAAGAGTCCGCGCTAGGTCATCCAATCATTACCGCCCCAGCGTGCCGCCTGTGTGAAGGAATCCTAGTTTTCTATTTAGAGTCCTAATTTTTTTGGTAACTAGATTTTGCAATCTTTTAGGTTGGTAAATAATATATACATGAAAAATTGGTCATTGTAAACAATTATTCTTGAGTTTTAATAATATTGTTGAGTTTTTCTCTCAATTTCAAAGCTTGGCTTTGTATAAACCTTTGTGTGTTTCTCAAATCAAACAAATCAAACTTATCAAAGTTCAAATGATATATGCAAACGATGATCTTACCCAAGCCCCGCTAAAGTTATACGTCTTTCGAACAATATAAACATTTAACGATGTGTCTCTAATGATTCATAATTCAAGTCTTTCTCCCGAGTTGTAGAATTAATAAGATAACATTCAATTTATGGCCATTAAATTGAAATCAATAATTAACAACTTAGTCAAATTATCGTGTCAAGGAAGCTACATCATCCTCTAGAATGTAAAGTTAGTGCATAACGAAATCTAAACGAAAACAAAGAATACTTGAAGATTTAGACATCTAAACACAAATAATTAAAGGGCGAAAAATTAGATAACAAATCAGAAGTGGCGTCTCTGTCCACTGATTCTTCATTCTTCGTTGTTAAGATCAATCCTTGCGTTCCAATTCTTTTCCAATGTATCCTCTTCATCTCTCACGGATATTCTCTCCAAAAATGGATGCCCTATCTCTGAAACGCTATTCTTCTTTTTATCCTTCTCTCGAGCCTGTCATATAAAGCCCAATTCTCGATTCTTCACATGCAACGTCCGAAAAACCATCCTACGTAAACCACGTGTATGCAAAAATATTTTAATTTCTCAATTGTTTTATTTAATTCTTTTTAAATGCTATCATGATATTTATTATATGATTAAATGTAAAATTGCATGATTAAATGATAATATGACATGATTACATGACATTAAGGATTTTACCCAAATATTCGATAATAGGCAGGGGAAAAGAGAACAGGGACGACCAAGACAAGAATATATATTTTTATTTAATTAATGGCAAGGCTTTATAATCTGATTAAAAATGATTTAACTTTTTCTAAAAATGTTGGATATCGAATTATTTTACGAGTCGAGCTTGATTTCCCGATAAGCTGGTTTTGGGCAAACAAGGAGTTTTAAAAGATCAAAAATATTATTTTTTGGAATCTTATTTTATAAAATTTTATTATTTAATTAATTAAATGTTATTGGGTCAAATTTAATTAATTTAAGTAGGCCTAATTACCCTTAAGCTTGAAAGCCCAAAACAAAAGCTCATTAGTATACAATTAAATCTATAAATAACTAAACATAGGTCTTTTATCACCCCAATTTAGCCACCAAACAGCCGAAATCACAACAAGCACACACCAATAATTTTCTAAATTAAGAAGGAGAAGAAAGGCTTGTGTTCTTCGTCGTCCGATCGTCCAACGTCGCACCTTCGCCGAAGATCATATTAAAATTTTCATGCATCAAATCTTAAAACATTGGCGGTCCTCGGGTTTAGCCTCCTGCGCAGTCCAAGTCGGCTCATTGGTCCCCATCCCTCGTCTCCTCAACATCTTCCTCACCTGCATCGTTCAACTCTAGTAAGTCTAAAAACTCAACATGTATAAACTGGAAATAGCAAGTAATACGTAATAAAACCACATGCGTTTTTAAAATAGAGCATACATACTTAAAACCTGAACGCACATACAAAAGCTTGAATATACATACATAACATAGACGTGCCATCAACGTAGAACTTTTCTTAAACATGCTTGCATCATACATACTTGAACATACATAACATCATTTTTGCGTAGAGGTATGTTTCAAAGCAAGTGACCCATACATAAATGTGCCTGATCAGACTAAACCACAGTACTGGGCTGGCAGAAATGTCCACTACCACATACATAAGATCCTCGGTCATACTTTATCGGGTGGATTGGTCCCTGGTCATACTTTACCGCTTTCCAATCCTGATCAAAACCCGATTATACTTTACCAGGGTAGAGAGGTCCTCGGCCATGTTCAGCGACTTCCAAACTCGTTCATAATTTGGTCATAAGACATTTAGCATACTTCAAAAACTTAAATTATTTTCTTTTGCACGTCGAACATACTTACTTGGCGTTGATGGATTCGTTAGATCTCGCTTGGGGCCACTGCTGCACATACTAAGATGAGTTCGAATACCTATCTTGCATAACTTAGATGTATAGTCATGCTCACACCCAAAAATGACAAAACGTTCGTAATCTCTCGGGACTTGACCTCGTTTAATCATCGTACTAAAAAATAACATCAAACCCCAAAACAATCCCAAAAAAAAAAATAAATTCTTTATTTAGAAGGGGTACACGGACCCCGTGTAAGGGTCCGGGTAGGGGTTTGGGTACATGCTGGATATTCGCATTTTGAAGGGAAAAGGGCACGAACCCCGTGTACGGTCCGGCTTCGAGTCCGTGTAGGTGCTGGAATCGTGAACAAACGGAATTATCTACACTTTTCACTTAATCCTACCTCAAGACCCATTCCTAGGATGATAAGGCATTGATTCAACTCAAACAAACACCCCAAAACACCTACGCATCTCAAAAAACGCAACCCAATCCGGGAACACGACATTCGACACCCAAAACGCATCCTATGACGTCTAATGCATACAATTGCGTATTGATGCGAACCGACAAACCAAAAACCATCCCAACATCATACTCAACATACTTAAACACAATAGCAAACATCCGTCAACCCCAACAAAGCCTGCAACAATAAAACTTCAAGAATGCATTTTTCAGAAAAACGCAGTTTGAGCAGTCCCACGAAAACAATCATAACTCTCTCATTTCTTATCTAAATATTTCGAATTTAGTGTCAAATCGAAGGTATCAAAAATTTCTATGTTTTACATGTTGAAAGGTTTTCCAGAAAATCGACCGAAAAGTAGCAGTAATTAGAATAACAGCAAATTTCGAGTTTTAGATCCAAAAACGTTTCAAAAATCGATCCAACAAGTTTCTACTCAAACGTTGTACCTCATACATGGGTTTTTACGCATAATAAACATCACAACACATAATATGACAAGATCGACGCAGGAATAACCGAATATACATGCCTTTTCATATTTAAAGTTACCGAAACGATAACACCGAAGCGGAAAAGATGTGAGGATTGATCCGGGACAACGTGGCACGATTTTTCTTGAAGAAAACCCAACGAAAATCTACTGGAAACTGAAGGGGAGGGGCGGCTGCACTCTTGTTCTAAGAACCCTAATTTTCTTCTAAAAAATATGAAGTGAAAGGCTAAGAAAGGTGCATGTGTGTTGCCTTGTGGGGGTGTGTAAAAATGTTTGTGTGCGTGTGTTTAGTGATTAATTAGGAGAAATTATTGCTTAATTACAAAATTAAGAATGCTAATTAAAATACTAATTGAAATATCAACCCACCTTTATCTTTACTAACAAACCCCAAATTAAAGTTAAAAATACAAACTTGATAAACTTCAAAGGTTTTAAATTCTTAAAATCATCAAATGAATAAGTTTGGATTTAAAATGCTAAAAAATTAAATAAATCATTTAAATGCCCTTTTCTAACTTAAAATAAAATACCGCATTTTAAAATTGCCAAAATCGTCGCAGGTCTCTATTCCTCGATCCCGCATCGAATAATCGCCCGAAACATGAAGCTCAAGAAACATTTTAATGCGCATCACATAAACATAAATAATTTAAAATAATGTAATTTCATAAATCATGCATCTCAAAAAAATCATTTTAAAGTTGATTAAATAATTTAACAATTAAATAAATACATGGGTTTTACGTGTATTGATTTTGGGCTTTACAGTTCCTCCCCCACTTATATAAATTTTGTCCTCGAAATTAAATCTTACCAAACAACCCAAGGTAGCGGCTTCTCATATCTGTTTCAGTCTCCCAAGTGGCCTTTTCCATTGATTGATTCAGCCACCGTACTTTGACCAGTTTAGTTACTTTGTTCCAAAGTATCCGTTCCTGTCGGTCTAGGATTTGGACAAGTTTTTCTTCATATGATAGATCTGGAGCCAACTGCAACGTGCGAAGGATTTGCTAGGTACTTCCTCAGCATCGAGACGTGGAACACATTGTGTACACCGGCCAGATTCGGCGGTAAGGCTACACGATAAGCTAGTGTCCCAACTCTGTCAAGAATCTCGAACGGTCCAATTAATCTCGGTCTGAGCTTGCCTCTCTTCCCAAATCTCATAAAACCCTTCATAGGTGCTATCTTTAAAAAAACGTGATCACCTATGGCAAACTCGAGATCCCTTCTTCTCTTGTCAGCATAACTCTTTTGACGACTCTGGGAAGTCTTCATCCTGTCTCAGATTTTGACCACCACATGTGCAGTCTGCTTAACAATCTCTGGACCAAGTTCTGATCTCTCACCGACTTCATCCCGATGAATCGGCGATCTGCACTTCCTTCCATACAGTGCCTCGTAAAGAGCCATACCTATAGACGATTGAAAACTATTGTTGTAGGTAAACTCAACTAGAGGTAGCTTCGATTCCCAATTCCCATGGAAATCGATCACACAGGTTCGCAACAAATCCTCCAAAACCTGAATCACATGCTCAGACTAGCCATCTGTCTGCGGGTGAAATATTGTACTGAATAGAAACTTCGTCCCCATGGCTGCATGCAAACTCCTCCAAAAGGACAATGTGAATCTCGGGTCCCTTTCGGACACAATAAAAACTGGGATTTCGTGCAATCGGACTATCTCCCTGATATAAAGCTCCGCATACTGCGTCATGGAGAAAGTCGTCTTCACTGGCAAGAAGTGCGCTGACTTAGTAAGTCGATCCATTATAACCCAAATACCATTGGATCCTCTAACCGACCTCGGCAAACCAACAACGAATTCCATGGTGATATTCTTCCACTCGAGGATAGGGAGCGGCTTAAGCATTCCTGCTGGTATCTGATGCTCTGCTTTCACTTGCTGACAAGTGAGGCATTCAGACACAAATCGGCGGATGTCTCGCTTCATACCTGGCCACCAATACAGGATCTGCAAATCCTTGTACATCTTGGTACCTCCTGGATGGATAGAATACGGAGATGTATATGCCTCTGTCAGAATATCGTCTCTGATCGAATCAACAATAGGCACCCACATCCTCCCTCTGTACTTCACAATACCATCAGACACAGTGTAGAGTACACTTCCCTTGGCTTCATCCTTCAGTCTCCATTTCTGTAACTTGTCATTTGAAGGCTGACCTTTACGGATTCGATCACACAAAGAAGCAAAGAAGATTGGACTGTCAGATTAAATAGCTTAGGAGCTCTTCCCTAAGGATAAACCTCTAACCCGAATCTCTGAATCTCTGACTGAAGAGATCACTGTACTGATAGCTGTGTTACAACTACAACTTTTCTGCTCAAGGCATCAGCGACAACATTCGCTTTCCCCGGATGGTAGCTAATCTCACAATCGTAGTTTTTCACTAACTCCAACCACAGTCTTTGTCTCATATTCAATTCTTTCTGCGTGAAGAAATACTTGAGACTTGTGATCAGTGAATATCTGGCATTTCTCGTCGTACAAATAAAGTCTCCATATCATCAACGCAAAGACGACAGCAGCTAACTCAAGATCATGGATCGGGTAGTTCTTCTCATGCACTTTCAATTGTCTGGAGTCATAAGCTATAACCCGACCATGCTGCATCAAAACTGCGCCTAAACCGAGCTTAGAGGCATCGGTGTATAGCACAAAATTGCCTTGCCCTGCTGGCATGGCTAACACTGGCGCTGAAATAAGAGCTTGCTTCAAAGTATGAAAGCTCTTCTGACTTTCATCACTCCATACGAATTTAGCATTCTTTTTAGTCAATGAAGTGAGTGGCACTGCTATCGAATAAAATCCCTGAATAAATTTACTGTAGCATTCCGCTAGGCCTAGAAAACTGCGGATCTCTGAAACATTTTTCGGTTCAACCCATTCCTTAACTGCTGCTATCTTAGCTGGATCCACCTCGATACCACTGCTAGATATCATATGACCTAAAAACCCTACCTTCTCCAACCAAAATTCACATTTACTGAATTTTGAAAACAGCTTGCAACTCTGCAAGACCTGCAAAACTGTGCTCAAATGCTTATTGTGCTCCTTATGGCTCTTCGAGTAGATAAGAATGTCGTCAATGAATACTATGACGAACTGATCTAGGTAGGGTTGAAATACTCAATTCATGAGGTCCATAAATATCGCTGGAGCATTCGTCAGTCCGAATGGTATCACTAAGAACTCGTAATGTCCATATCTAGTCCTGAAGGCTGTCTTATGAACATCTGCATCTTTCACCTTCAGCTGATGATACCCTGGTCGAAGATCTATCTTAGAGAACACTGTAGCTCCCTGCAACTGATCGAACAAGTCATCGATCCCTGGAAGTGGGTATTTATTCTTGATCGTTACCTTGTTCAACTCTCGGTAATCGATACACAGCCTCATGTTCCCATCTTTCTTCTTCACAAAGAGGATTGGTGCACCCCATGGTGAGAAACTAGGGCGGATGAATTCTTTCTCTAAAAGCTCATGGATCTGCTGTTTGAGTTCTAACATCTCAGTTGGAGCTAACCGGTACGGTTCCTTAGAGATTTGCAAGGTGCCTGGCATAAGATCAATGGCAAACTCCACCTCTCTCTCTGGTGGAAGGCCTGTGACGTCATCTGGAAAGACGTCAGAAAAATGTCTGACTACTGGTACATCAGATATAGATGGAGCTGGTACGTCAGGCGCTGAAACAATGCCGGCCAAGAAAGCCTGACAGCCCTTATGAATAAACCTTCGTGCCTGCATGCAAGAGATCATGCGAGGGAAACTCCTCCATCTATCTGGCTCAAAGAGAAACTACTCCATGCCCAAAGGTCTTACCAACACTGACCTTTTCTGGAAATCAATAAGAACTCTGTTCTTCATCAGCCAGTCCATTCCCAAGATAATATCAAATTCTGGTATCGGCAACACAATTAGATCGGCATACACTAGGTGGCCTTGCAGCTCGAGATCGATGTCTCTGACCACGCTAGTAGCTGATAATTCTTCCCTTGATGGGACTGTCACTGAATAGCTCACTTCGAGTCCAATGGACTTGATGTCCAAATGATTAGCGAACGTCTCCGAAATAAAAGAGTGAGTGGCCCCTGAGTCTATCAAGGCCTTCGTGGCTACCCTCTTTATGAAAATATTTCTTATGACAAGTTGGCATCACACACAAAAACTTATATCCCAAAATACTCATCTTACCCTCAAGCATAGTAGACAATTTCTATCCCAAGTCCCCAAAAATACTAACTAGCACACTAATAATCCCAAATCACATTCAAAACATGCAAGGCAAAAATTAATATTGTACAGAATTAAATGAGTTACCAGTCAACAGTGTCGTGTCTGGGTTCACCTCCTCTGCCTGCATGGCGAACACTCTACCCTGGGTCGGCTGCCTCCACTGTGGGCAGTCCTTCAAAACGTTAAAGTAGGTGCCCGGCAAGCCAACTTGTGGCTCAGGTTTTATTGACTCTAACGTAAAACAATCTTTATTTTAATAATATTTTACGATTTTATTCAATTATGGCATTATACTTTATCTGTATACCCATGCAAGTTGCATTGTAGAACCCGTAAATCAGTCTACGTATAAGCCATACATAATTCTAGATTTTTAAAATTAAATTGACTTCATTGCATGATTATTTTAATGCATTTCTTTGAAGTTAATTATTTTATTATTTCATTGCAGTAGTTTGATTTTTCAGTTATTTCAGTGAGGCCGGACTGGAGTTGGAGTTTTGAGATAGAATTTAAGATTCGAGAAATATTTCCAGAAGTTAATTTAGCTAGCAAGCAAGTTCATTTAAGTTAGTAAGAAGGTTTGAGGATTTAATTTAAGTTGCTCGAGGTGAGTAGAAAATAAGCTCATTTAAATTACTTAATTAAGGGTTTTATTCACTAAATTATTTAAGGGATTAGTGAGGCTTTTAAGAGTTATTAATTTAGTAAATAAACAACACTCCCCATTCATTTTTATTATGTATTTTTGCACCCCCCCCCCCCCCCCCCCCCCGAAGTTGCTAGACTATCCCTTGCCAACTCATCACCCTTTGACCCATTCTTGGTTAAATTAGCATAATGATCTTTTTAATTCTTGGTCCACCTTAATTAAGTAAATATTTAGCATTTTCCTAGTCTAATAAACTCAAGAATTCGGCCACCCTATTCTAGAAGCATCCAACAAAGATTTGATAGCAAACCACAATTCAAATTCAAATTTGAGGGAGACTTGGTCTTGATTTGGCCTTATATTTTGCACCATTCTCCTCCACTCTTTTGACCACTTATTTCCCCTCCATACCACCGAAATTCAGAGTGTATTCAGAGGTAAAATCGTGAGTCTTAGCTAGAGAGAAAGGAAGAAAAAAAAACCGAGAGCAAGAAAGAAAACAAAAGAAACGTTCCACTCCTCCGTGCCGCGTCGTCGTCGTTTCGTTCGTTTTCTTTCGAAACGAAATCAGGCATGTCTAGATTTCTTTCAAACCTCAATCAAGTCATATTATCAATTATTTTTCAGTACATGATCAGGTTTTATCATGCAAAACCGAAATACATCAAAGAATTTTCAGAAAAACATCCATGCAGATTTCGATTTTTCTTGTGCAGTTCACGGCTCCTTCTTGTTTTGTGGTTTCAGGTTATGGATCAACTCCAGGCTCCCAAGGCGACGTCTATGCATATAATAGGATGCATTAGGACCCCACTTGTCCATTGGTTTAAACCAATACTAGCTGGAAAACAAGGAAAGGACAGCAACTCCACATGTGTCCATTTGTACCGTTCGAAAATTCAGTTTGGTTGTCCAAGGGAAAGGATCTGATCATGGCTGCCCTACGGGCCTATAGCCATGGTTAGATCACTCCCCTAGCATGTCTAAGACGTGAATAAGTCTCCCTTTTGGTGGGTTGGTCCATGGCTCATCGGTTTTCACATAAAACATCAAGAACAGCCCCCTCCCCTCTCGGCCCCTTCGGTTTTGACAGCACATGTACTTCGAGTTGGTTGGTTTGGTGTGGATCTTGGTTGGTCTATGGCCCTTAGCCACGGTTCATACCATGCCCCTAGATGTCTAGATCGTGCCATGGTCAATCAAATGGCCACTGGAACGACACAATACAAAAATCAAAACAAAACACTACACACGCACGCATGAGGGCCCTCGGTAAGAGTTTTCGGTTGGTTGCTGGAAAGGTGAGGATTGTGGCTGGCCTAGGGCCCTTAGCCATGGTTCGAATCATTCCTTGGGACATTGTGGAGAGGCTTTGGTCGGTGGTTCAAGCCCCAATGGCCAAAAGTCTCGCAAACAACGCGATGCAAGCAAGGTTGCAGCTGCTGGAAATTTACAGCAAGTTGCTGTGTCGGTTCGGAGGCTCGTTCGAGTTCTCGGTTAGCTTTTAGCCTATGGTTTTTGACTGGACAGTACCCATTTGAGTTGGGAAGGTCATGTTTTTGACCGTTTGTGATTCGGATCATTTTTGAGGTCGTACGAGAATTTACGGTGCGATGTGCCAAATTGACTCTCGAAAGAGCATTTCATGTTTTGGCCTCCATTTCACCTAGATTTCGACCCTCATCATTTTAGGAGCATCATTTGATTATTTTAAGCGTATTTTAATCATGACTATACGTCGGTTCGGTGTTGATTCAGGTTGGTTCGGAGTCATGATTAAATACGAAGTCATTAGGCGTCATAGTCGCATTTTTTTTAACTTAAATTGCATAGTTGGACAAGTATAAGCTATTGCATATTTTTCATGGCATATGTAGGTTGCAGCAAGCCTGGGAGCGATCCAACAAAGATTTGATAGCAAACCACAATTCAAATTCAAATTTGAGGGAGACTTGGTCTTGATTTGGCCTTATATTTTGCACCATTCTCCTCCACTCTTTTAACCACTTATTTCCCCTCCATACCACCGAAATTCAGAGTGTATTCAGAGGTAAAATCGTGAGTCTTAGCTAGAGAGAAAGTAAGAAAAAAAAAACGAGAGCAAGAAAGAAAACAAAAGAAACGTTCCACTCCTCCGTGCCGCGTCGTCGTCGTTGCATTCGTTTTCTTTCGAAAGGAAACCAGGCATGTCTAGATTTCTTTCAAACCTCAATCAAGTCATATTATCAATTATTTTTCAGTACATGATCAGGTTTTATCATGCAAAACCGAAATACATCAAAGAATTTTCAGAAAAACATCCATGCAGATTTCGATTTTTCTTGTGCAGTTCACGGCTCCTTCTTGTTTTGTGGTTTCAGGTTATGGATCGACTCCAGGCTCCCAAGGCGACATCTATGCATGTAATAGGATGCATTAGGACCCCACTTGTCCATTGGTTTAACCCCATACTAGCTGGAAAACAAGGAAAGGACAGCAACTCCACATGTGTCCATTTGTACCGTTCGAAAATTCAGTTTGGTTGTCCAAGGGAAAGGATCTGATCATGGCTGCCCTAAGGGCCTATAGCCATGGTTAGATCACTCCCCTAGCATGTCTAAGATGTGACTAAGTCTCCCTTTTGGTGGCTTGGTCCATGGCTCATCGGTTTTTACATAAAACATCAAGAACAGCCCCCTCCCCTCTCGGCCCCTTCGGTTTTGACAGCACATGTACTTCGAGTTGGTTGGTTTGGTGTGGATCTTGGTTGGTCTATGGCCCTTAGCCACGGTTCATACCATGCCCCTAGATGTCTAGATCGTGCCATGGTCAATCAAATGGCCACTGGAACGACACAAGATAGCAATCAAAACAAAACACTACACACGCACGCATGAGGGCCCTCGGTAAGAGTTTTCGGTTGGTTGCTGGAAAGGTGAGGATTGTGGCTGGCCTAGGGCCCTTAGCCATGGTTTGAATCATTCCTTGGGACGTTTTGGAGAGGCTTTGGTCGGTGGTTCAAGCCCCAATGGCCAAAAGTCTCGCAAACAACGCGATGCAAGCAAGGTTGCAGCTGCTGGAAATTTACAGCAAGTTGCTGTGTCGGTTTGGAGGCTCGTTCGAGTTCTCGGTTAGCTTTTAGCCTATGTCCTTGGACTGGACAGTACCCCTTTGAGTTGGGAAGGTCATGTTTTTGACCGTTTGTGATTCGGATCATTTTTGAGGTCGTACGAGATTTTACGGTGCGATGCGCCAAATTGACTCTCGAAAGAGCATTTCATGTTTTGGCCTCCATTTCACCTAGATTTCGACCCTCATCATTTTTGGAGCATCATTTGATTATTTTAAGCGTATTTTAATCATGACTATACGTCGGTTCGGTGTTGATTCAGGTTGGTTCGGAGTCATGATTAAATACGAAGTCATTAGGCGTCATAGTCGCATTTTTTTTAACTTAAATTGCATAGTTGGACAAGTATAAGCTATTGCATATTTTTCATGGCATATGTAGGTTGCAGCGAGCCTGAGAGCGATCCAATCCAGTTGATAAAATATACAGGATATTTTCATTATGCCATTTAATTATATTACGTGCATGAAAATAGAAAATACTTATTTTTTGAGATTTATGCGATATGGCTTGTGGTCAATTCACTATTATGGGAGCATTATTTTATACGGTCGCCAGTGACCGATCAGTTCAGTTTGGTACCACCCGGTCGCCAGTGACCGGCCAGCTCAGTTCAGTTTTATACTCCCCGGTAGCCAGTTACCGATCAGTTCAGTTCAGTGCAGGGGCCACAGGCGTAGACTATAATCTCAACAGAAAATTTTTACCAGTTATTTCAGTACAGGGCTCCAAGGAGCAAACATTTTTACTATGATTTCAGTTCAGTTATGCACGTATTATAATTGCTCAGTACAAGTTATTTTCAGTATGCCTCATGACATGATATTTTATCCCATGCACATTTTACTTCAGTATTTACTCGTTACCTACGATATTTGCATGCTGAGTCTTTAGGCTCACTAGACTTGATTGTTGTAGGTACTGTTGAGGCCAGGGCCGAGGGCGGGGACCAGTGAGCCAGCTTGGGTCGGCAGTAGTGGCACCCGAGGACCTCAGTTTCAGCACCTGCCATTTTATGCTCAAACATTTTTACCAGTTATTTGACATTCTTTGAATTGTTATTTTTGGCAAACTTTATTTTCTTCCGCTGCTATATTATTTAAAACATTGAACTTGATTCATCAATTGATTTTATGGTTGAGGCACTCCATTTATTATAAAAGAAAAATTTTTAATTTTTCGCAAAATTTCAAGCAAGGATTTTCGGGCCTCGACATGCATAGATAAAGTCCTTGAATATACAATAGGTACCATGAGGTCTGGGTCACAACGTAAGATCATGAAACTCATTAAGAACTGTACCGTATATTCTAAACAGGTTCCTAGTCGAATCAATCGCCTAGAACAAGGATAAAGGTCGCTCGAGCTTGAGACTAGTATCTGTGATGTAAACGCCATGTTTCATTGGCAAGGGCATGGAGATGTCTATTCACACAGATGGGTGATCATATGATGATGCACTGAACAACCCTCCCTCGGATTGTCCAAGTGGTTCTCACTTATCGAGTGGAATAGTCCGAAGTTATGGTTGTACACTATTAGTCCTTTGACCCTGTACAATGTAGGGGCTATACGTACTAGCATGCACTTTTATCTGTTTACCGGCTCCATCGAGGGTCATCGGGTGGCGAGGTTGGGTGTAGTTTTGAAATACGTAGGAGCAAATACATTGTAGTCGGGGATTCACCGTTCGGCTACGGGTGAAGATATCCTATGTGATCTGATTAGTTAATAGTGCAAGGAGTCTCTGGCCAGAGCAAGAAATGTGCTTTAGGGAAAGGTGTTTTCCTAGTTGCACATACCATGCCACTATTAGTACTCAAAGATAAATCGCATCGCTATCGAATTCATATGCAACTCTCGATATACCAATGGTTGCATATTTGATCGGGATATATGTGTTGAAGGGACCGTACTGTACGCTAACCATGACTAAAGGTTCTTGCAGGTACTATCAGTGATACCTAGGGGATCATGAGGCGATGCTACTAGACGCTCTTACCATGGTCCGATGGGTGCAATCAGAAATGAGTTCTGACATTCTTGATCAAGGAGTTGATGAAAAGAATGGGGGGTTAACTAGGCTAAACCCGAATAAGAATAAATGTTATTCTGAATCACATGGAGATGTGAACCCACGGCTAGCTGTATCCATTAACCATTGAGGGTCACACAAGTATCGGATTCTGTGTTCCCGTTGAGATAGTCAAATTTCAAGGAGTTTATAAGCTAATGGAAGTTTGCATGATTGCTAAATAAGGAATGAGAGTGGAACTGCCAGTTTTGTGAAGGAGTTCACAAAAACTGGCAGCTGCCATATATGGTAAGTTCTAAATTTGGTAAATGAAAATTTTGATCTTCAAAATTTTCGATTTTCATTATTTAAACAAGATTTGTATCTTCGGTACATCGGCGCTCTCGGATCGTCGATCGGGTTTATAATGAGTTCGGAATCAATTTTTTTGTGAATTTAGAATTTACTAATTAAATGATTGTCTTAGTAGTGGTGACTACTAACATGCACAAATTCCCATAAATATTCTAGAAGAGTCTAGAATTTAATTAACCAAATAGTTAGTTAATATATTAAATAATTGTTATTTAATTTAATATACATATACATGAATATATTTTATATGGTGATATAAAATATGTGTATATGATATTATTATATCATGTATTATTAAAGGTTAATAAATACATTATATATTAATTATATGAGATTTTAAATATATTGAAATTATTAGAGTCATTCTGGGAGAGGGACTTCTAATTAAATTAGGAGTCTCACTCGATAAATACTCCATTATGGCTCATTGTTGGTGATGAAAAATTATTCTTCACACAAAACACAAGAAAATTCCTTCCTTTTCTCCCTTGAAAGTCACGGACAACACATAGAAAATTGTGAGAAGGAATTTTGGCGAATTGATTTGTTTAATTGTTGATTAAAACTAATAATTATTTGTTAATTATTGGTTAATAATCAATTAGCACAAAATCATGATTAAGAATCATGAGACCCACGGTCATCTCACAAATTTTGGTGAAGAAATTTCGGCCCTTTGGTATCCTTCCACCGCCGCATTGTCGTCGCTGCACCGTCTCCGGGTTTGTGAAATTCAGAGGCTACAGTCTCAACGCACAAATCGTTTGTGATTTCTAGTGCAATCCAAACGAGAAACAAAGTTTCTAATCATGGACCTAATTAGACGATCAAATTTGAAGACCTGTTCGTAGAAATTTACAAGAAGGGCTATCTCCGCTTAAACACAAAAATAGTTTGGAGTCCAAGCGTTAAGAACGCAAAGGTATAATTCTAAACGCCCTATGAATGGTTTTAAACATACGAAGTCCAAAAAAAAAAATTTAAACTTCCGCTGCGTCTTGGATGCGAGAAAACGATGACTCAACAGTGGTATGAGAGCCGGTTATTCTCAATTAGAGATGGCAATGGTACGGGGCGGGGGCGGGTTTGTCATCCCCATCCCCGTCGCCGAATTCCATCCTCACTCCCATACCCGCCCCGATCCTCACTTTTTCGTGTTCGGGGAATCCCCAAACCCGAAATTTCATGGATCAATTTCCCATCTCCGTCCCCATCCCCGTTTTAAAAATATTAATATGACCAGACGATGTCGGATTCGAAAATTTTCTCCAACCAAAACTTATTATTATTAGTGATAATATTAATATTAATATTAAAATCGATAATAATAATAATATTATTATTGTTATTTTAAAAAATAATATTATTATTATATTCTTAATACTAATAATACAATTATTTTATTATTGATATTAATTTCGGAGCGTGTTCGGGGATGGGGATAGTGATCCCATAACCGCCCCGAACTATATCGGGGATTTTAAAAAATCCACGAACCCGAACCCAAACGTGAAAAAATCGGGTTTCCCCATCCTCGTTTCGGATTCTCCCCGCGGGGCTCCAAACTCGTAGGGAAAGTTGCCATCCCTATTCTCAATCGTGTGTTTTAATTAAATTGTGTTGAGTTTATTATATCTAACCGCGTAAGAATTTTTATGAAAACCGACCATAAATATTATTTTTTGAAAAAAATAAAATAAAATTTGGGTCTGCCCGGAACTGTTCCAGGAAGACGCGCGCGCAACAGCCGCGCGGCGTGCACCCGCGCGCCAGTTCGGCTCGGCACGGCACGCGCGCAGGCGCCGCACGACAGGCACGCATGGCGCGCGCATGGCCTCCGCGCCTGTGCGCGCGGCCCGCGCACAGCGGGCGGGTACCCAGGAACGTCTCGGGCACTGCGCTGGGTCGTGGGATTGAATTGTTCAGGCCAGGGGCAATTTTCTGATTTTTTAAAATTTTGGGGTAAATTGATATTTTGTGAAAATACGGACGATTTTACCCCTAAAATAATTTTGATAAAATCAATTTCTTACAAAATAAATAATTAAAATATGATTTTAATTATTTATGGTAAAAGGTGTTTTACAAAAAATTTAATTATTTGAAATTAAATAAAAGTTTTTATTTAATTTGATAATTATGGCGGTTAGTGATAATTTACGAGATACACGATTTATTGATAATATGTGATATTATAGAATTTATATAATATATGATATTATATTTTAAAAAGATGATCGAGAGCTATGACTAGTGTGCTAGGTGTATGTTAGGATATTTTACGTGTTGTATTTTTATTATTTGATAATTAAAAGTGGACCTGGTTTATGGTCCGTACACATCCCCTAAATTTGTATCCCAATGTGCCATGGATATTTAATGTAAATATTAAAATTAATGGGAGATCAAGGTTTGAAGACGGTGGGCCCGATCCTCGGAAAGAGTTTTGAATATCGAAGACATGTAAAATATTGGAAGCTTATGTAATATTGCATTTGCATCCCTGCATTTACCTAGGTTATGAACATGGATCCGTATGTGGCTCGTACAGAACAATTAGCTCTCGGTTATCGATCATCGTTTATTATTTATGCTGTATGTGATATATTATAAATAATCAGTATGTGAGTTATTATTGATATAATGGCAAGAGTTGCATGAATTCGGCAATCATACAAACAATCATGACACGAGTTTTAAAACTAACGATGAGACAAATTTTTAAAATTAAAATCTCTCATTTTGTATGAGATCCAAAATTTAAATCAAGCCCATTAAAATGATAATTAAAATAAAGTTTAATAATTCTTTGCCTTCTATCAACGGTGGTTGCATGATGAACGCTACCCGCGGTCAGTGTCTGTCTCATATTATCGGGGAGGCCTGGACGCCGGAAAGCTATGACTTCCACTGACATATTTGATGTGAACTACGTGGAACTCCCATGACTTCGGCTCATATTATTGGGGGATCTCATGACGACAGTCCATTAAGGTTCAACATTGATGGGTCGGGCTCGACACGTGAAGAGAAAGAGGATCATATTATTGGACCCTCCTCAAACGTGAGCCAAAATTACGTAAGGATTGCAAGGAGTTGCAACTGGGCTCTACCTTTTGGAAGTTATGATTGGCTGATATTATTCGGGATCATAATTTCTCAATTGGACCTTGCGTACTCACTAAGGAAATTGGATTTCCCGTTTGCCATCAGAAGGTGGTGAAAATGTCAAAATAGTGGTAGGCAATTCGTAAAAACAAAAGTCCATATTTTACGTGTTACAAAATATTTTAAAATAGTCGGTAATTTTTATTCTATTTCCATATCAGTATATTTACGATTTCGTCGCGTAATCCATTTCTATCATTAAAACAAGCTAACCGAACACTAATTTTCAAGATTGGCTGGGAAAATTGTTCTAAATTCGGAGAAAATAGCATACACACTAATGTTAGTCTTGCTGAACTGACAAAGCATTCAAGATGGTAGGACCATAGGATGCAAGCTAAAGTGTAATATGCTTGCTTCTATGTCAAATGAACTGTAGAGACAGTTTGAGAAAATTTTGAATGCTGTTGACATTCAAATACACATGCAAGAGTTGCATAATGCATGAAACTCACATAATGATGACCGCCACTTTCAAGGAACACATGACTACACGCATGCAAGATGGGGCTCTTGCCCATGAGCATGATGTAAGTATGATTGGGCCTAATGAGAAGGTGGTGGGCATGGAATTTGACAAAGCCCGATAAGTCAGAACATGTTTGCTTCACTGTAAGAAGTCTGGACATAAGAAATTATCCGAGTCAGAAATGTTTTGGCAATGATAAGCGAATGTCCAAGTAAACACAATTTCAACAACAATCAAAAGAAAACAAGATAGTCTAAACCAAGCACATTTGTGACACGTTAGGCTAGGACATATTTCCCAAAGACGGATCCATAAGCTAGTGGGAGAGGGAATGTTTGACTCGTCAGACATAAACTCTCTAAGAGACGTGTGAGTCTTGTCTGAAAGGAAAAATGACCGAAGCCCCTTTCCTAGGGAAAGTAGAACGTGCACACGATCTATTGGATTTGATCCATACAGATGTGTATGGTCCGCTAAGTGTTAGCACGAGATTTGTCCATTTCTACTTCATTACTTTTACCGATGACCATTCGATGTTTGGGTATGTGTATTTAATGAAATACAAGTTTAAAGCCTTTGAAAAGTTCAAAGAATTCAGAGCAGAAGTAGAGAAACAATTAGGAAAGAGTATTAAAACACTATGATTAGATCGAGGTGGAGAATACTTGAGTACTGAGTTTCAAGACTACCTTAACGAGAATAAGATTCTCTCACAGTAGACTCCGCCGGCCACACCCCAGTTGTATGGTGTGTCAGAACGTTGTAATCGAACGAGATGGACATGGTTCGATCTATGATGGGATTCACTAAGTTTCTGCCATCCCTTTGGCGATATGCGCCTGAAACAGCGACAAAATTGTTGAATCAAGTTCATACAAAGGCAGTGAGTAAAACTCCATATGAGATATGGATGGGAAGCCGCCCAAATATTCTTGCTTAAGAATATGGGGATGCCCTGCTTACGTGAAGCAGGCAGTGGGAGACAAATTGGATAGTAGAGCCAATCTTTGCTACTTTGTGGGATATCCGAAGAACTCTATTGGATTTTACTTCTATTATCCCAGTGAAACAAAGATGTTTGTTTCAAGGAATGCCACCTTCTTAGAAAAGGAGTTTCTATTGGATAGAAGAGGCGGGATGATAGAACTCGATGAGATTCGAGAACCACTTACTACACAAATAGCAGAACCCACACCCAACAGCCAATCAAAGAAACACAAGCTCTTAGAAGATCCGAATGGATCCCAAGACCGCCTAATAGGTTGAGCCTGCTTCTTGAAAAGGGCCAAGATGAGCCCATTATTGGATGTGATCCAATAAATTTCAAGGAAGCATTGTCTGATGCTGATTCATCGAAATGGCTTGAAGTCATGCAGTCCGAGATGGACTCCATGTATTCGAACCAAGTATGGTCCTTATTAGATCCACCTAAGGGAATTGTTTCCATAGGATGCAAATGAATTTACGAAAGGAAACTTGGAGCGGATGGGAAGGTGGTGACCTTCAAAGCTACACTGGTAGCAAAAAGATATACTCAAAGGCAAGGTGTTGACTATGAGGAAACATTTTCTCCAGTCGCAATGTTCAAGTCCATTAGGATACTGCTAGCCATAGCAGCATAGTATGACTATGAAATATGGCAGATGGATGTGAATACAGCGTTCCTTAATGGGGATATTAAGGAAGAGATTTACATGTCTCAACCTGAAGGATTTGCATCAGTAAAAAGTGAGCATAAGGTATACAAACTTCAGAGATCCATTTATGGACTCGAGAAGGCATCGAGGAGCTAGAACCTCATATTTGACAACACTATCAAAGAGTTTGATTTTTTTCCAAAAATCCTGAGGGACCTAGTGTATACAAGAAGGTTAGTGGGAGTTCAGTGACATTCCTAGTGCTTTATTTTAATGACACAATACACATTGGGAATGATGTAGGGATGTTGTAGTCAACTAATGTATGGTTAGCTGGTAAGTTCTTCATGAAGGATATGGGTGAAGCATCATATGTATTAGGAATACAGATCTATTGGGATAGATCAAAGAGAATGCTAGGGCTCACCCAATCCACATATATCAATACCATACCGAGGAGATTCTCTATGGAGGAGTCCAAGAGATGATATCTCCCAATGTCTCATGGTGTGAATCTATCCAAGTCTATGTGCCCTAAGACTGATGAAGAGATGGAAACCATGAGCCGCATTCCATATGCGTCTACCATAGACAGTATTATGTATGGTATGATATCTACTCAACCTGATATTGCATATGCACTGAGTGTTGCAAGCCGATATCAGTCGAATCCCGGTCCACTGTATTGGAAAGCAGTTAAGGACATTCTTAAGTACTTGAGAACAACTAAGAATTTGTTCTTGGTATACGGGAGTGGAGAACTAAAATTGGAAGGCTATACTGATTCTAGCTTCCAATCAGATGTGGATGATTCGAAATTTACCTCTGGATTTGTATTCAAGCTCAATGGTGGTGCTGTCTCTTGGAAGATTTCGAAGCAAGACAGCACAGCGGATTCAACAAATGAGGCCGAATACGTAGCTGCACTGACTGCAGCAAACGAGGGTGTTTGGATGAGGAATTTCGTCCAAGAGTTGGGTGTCATTCCTCAAACTGTTGATCCAGTCCCGGTCTACTGTGACAACATCGATGCCGTTGTGTAAGCGAAGGAATCCGAGGTCTCATCAGCGATCCAAACATATACTGAGGAAGTTTCACATAATCTGAGAGATTGTGAGAAGAGGAGACATATCGGTAGAGAGAGTCGCCTCCGTAGATAACATTGCTGATCCACTGACGAAGCCCCTACCAGGACCATTGTTTGAGAAGCATCGCGAAGCAATGGGTCTAAGATCTATGGGTAGTTGGCTATAGGGCAAGTGGGAGATTGTTAGAGTAGGTGCCCGGCAAGCCAACTTGTGGCTCGGGCTTTATTGACTCTAATGTAAAACAATCTTTATTTTAATAATATTTTACGATTTTATTCGATTATGGCATTATACTTTATTTGTATACCCACGCAAGCTATATAGATAAAGTCTTTGAATATAAAATAGATACCATGAGGTCTGCGTCACAACGTAAGATCATGAAACTCATTAGGAAGTGTACCGTATATTCTAAACAGGTTCCTAGAGGAATCAGCCACCTAAAAGAACGATAAAGGTCGCTCGAGCTTAAGACTAGCATCTGTGGTGTAAACGTCATGTTTCATTGGCAAGGGCATGGAGATGTCCATTCACACAGATGGGTGATCATATGATGATGCACTGAACAACCCTCCCTCGGACTGTCCAAGTGGTTCTCACTTATCGAGTGAAATCGTCACACCCTTACTCTATACTTGACATAATTACCATAATCAAAATAGGGTTTGTATGATGTACCTATATTATGAAGCAATTCAAATAAGGGGCATCAATTTGACGGTTTAAAAAAATTTTGGCATGATGTCCCTATATTTTGTCAATACCAACAACTCAATCAACAACAATAACACCTACTTATAATCGTATTTTGACATACAAAATATATTCTGTATCATTATATACATAGACATAAACATCGTAAAACTTGTTTCAAACCCTGACATCAAATTCTTTATACAAAATATATTGTGTATCATTATATACATAGACATAAACATCGTAAAACTTGTTTCAAACCCTGACATCAAATTCATTATAATACATATGCGGAAGTTATACAATAAGAAGTCCCGGTTCTTGTCGAGGTGAGGCACGTCACAAGCATCCATTGGCGAACTAGCATCCCATATATCTTATGTACCTGATCCTGTAATATATGAGTTACGTGAGTTTATAAAACTCAATAAGTTGGCACTTGTACGTATCAATATGCGTCGAAGGAACTTACATATCAAGTCGTGACAACAATGAATCTTTAAACCATGTCATATCATAGCATATATTCATGTTCATTTTTGTACTTGAGCCTCATTAGTTGACCTGTACTACCGTGCTTGCTTTATTATATAGCTACTACTGTGTTGGACGTCAGAGAGCAACCTTCGGCCACCCCATGCCCCATGAACATATATTGGCCAATAGGTTTGGTAAACTTAAAACCACCCATGATGTCAACAAGCTCTATATCATGTAAAAATCAGTCCTTTTCCTTTCATATTCATGTTCGTGTTCATGACATAGCACCCGTCATCAATATTCATGAGTTTCTTACATATTTAATACATAACAATGGAATAGGGTGCTATGTTTTCATCAATAAGATACTAACAATGTACATATAGCAATAATCAATGGGAAGTATTTGAAATCATAATATTATTCATGTATTACTTCAAAAACATGCCAACTTACAGTCCAAGCGTAAAAACACTGGTTTGAGACGATGTTTCTTGCTCCTATGCTGTCAAACATATCAATAATTCAATTACTATGTCTATTCTAGGTGAAGTTTTCTCCTCTACATTTATAATAACCAAAAGAGATGAAAACTTACACCCTTATCAAGTTCTTGTGATGGAGAACTAAGTTCTTACTTCAAATGATGAAAGAAATGAAGAAGGGAGCTTTGGAGGAAGATTTATTGAAGTTCTCTCGAGTTCCTTGCTGTTAAGGAGTTGAAAAATGGTGGAAATGGCTTGGAAAAATCGATACTTATCTTTTCCTATGCAAGGCGGCGCTCGGACGGCCATTTTCTACCGCCCAGGCGCGGAATGTTCTGTAAAAATACTGAACTTGAATTGCACCGACGCTCGGGCGGTCATATTCTACCGCTCGGGCGCCACCTGTTCTGCCTTTGCGCACTACTTCATCTAAGATCGCTTCAGAAACGTATTTTTCCTTCATAATTTGAAAAGGTGATAAACATAAAAGTTGTAGCCCTATGTCTTGGCTTGAATCTCCAACCAGTGTCATGTCATTTGGAGGTCTGAGTAAAACGTTATGCTTATTCTCCTCACATGTGTCAGTGAGAGAATGACGGTATACACGACACAGTTCGGGGCACTTTTGGCTTGTCTTCCACAATGATTCGGACCAAACCCAAAGCATGAAAGTTGTAGCATTATATCATAGCTTTCTAATGGTTATGGCCTCACAAAATTTGGATCAATATTCAAATGATTATGCTAAAACTCGTAAGAACTACCACATTTTCATCTCATTTCCTACCAACTTCATTACACTACTTCTACCTACACATCTTACCATCATTATTTAGACATATATTCATTCTCAATACACCATGAATATAAAAATCATGTTCAATCTCAATATTTATACCTCAATCATCACGTGAAACCTAATGAGCTAAATAACTACATAATAAACGACATAAATGCATTATTATCATTTGTACGAGTAACCGGGCATTACAGAAATAGTCCAAAGTTATGGTTGTACACAATTAGTCCTTTGACCCGGTACAATGTAGGGGCTATACGTACTAGCATGCACTTTGGTCCATTTACCGACTCCATCGAGGGTCATCAGGTGGCGAGGTTGGGTGTAGTTTCGAAATACGTAGGAGCAAATACATTGTAGTCGGGATTCACAGTTTGCCTACGGGTGAAGATATCCTATATGATCTGATGAGTTAATAGTGCAAGGAATCTCTGGCCAGAGCAAGAAATGTGCTTTAGGGAAAGGTGTTTTCCTAGTTGCACATATCATGCCACTATTAGTACTCAAAGATAAATCGCATCGCTATCGAATTCATATGCAACTCTCGATATACCAATGGTTGCATGATATATGTGTTGAAGGGACCGTACTGTAGGCTAATCATGACTAAAGGTTCTTGCAGGCACTATCAGTGATACCTAGGGGATCATGGGGCGATGCTACTAGACGCTCTTACCATGGTCCGATGGGTGCAATTAGAAATGAGTTCTGACATTCTTGATCAAGGAGTTGATGAAAAGAATGGGGTTAACTAGGATAAACTCGAATAAAAATAAATGTTATTCTGAATCACATGGAGATGTGAACCCACGGCTAGCTGTATCCCTGAACCATTGAGTGTCACACAAGTATCGGATTCTGTGTTCCCGTTGAGATAGTCAAATTACAAAGAGTTGGAATTTCGCGACCATAGTTTGATGAAGATCAAACAAGAAGCTTATAAAGGAGTTTATAAGCTAATTCCATACGATGGAAGAAATGGAAGTTAGCATGATTGCTAAATAAGGAAGGAGAGTGGAACTTCCGATTTTGTGAAGGAGTTCACTAAAACTGGCAGCTGCCATATATGGTAAGTTTTAAATTTGGTAAATGAAAATTTTGATCCTCGAAATTTTCGATTTTTATTATATGAACAAGATTTGTATCCCTGGTACATCGACGCTCTCGGATCGTCGATCGTGGTTGTAATGAGTTCGGAATCAATTTTTTAGTGAATTTAGAATTTACTAATTAAATGATTGTAGTAGTAGTGGTGACTACTAATATGTACAAATTCCCATAAATATTCTAGAAGTGTCTAGAATTAAATTAACCAAAGAGTTAGTTAATATATTAAATAATTGTTATTTAATTTAATATACATATACATGTATATATTTTATATGGTGATATAAAATATATGTATATGATATTATTTTATCCTGTATTATTAAAGGTTAATAAATACATTATATATTAAATATATGGGATTTTTAATATAATGAAATTATTAGAGTCCTTGTGGGAGAGGGACTCTTAATTAGATTAGGAGTCTCACTCTATAAATACACCATTATGGCTCATTGTTGGTGATGAAAAATTATTCTTCACACAAAACACAAGAAAATTCCTTTCTTTTCTCCCTTGAAAGTCACGGCCAACACATAGAAAATTGTGGGAAGGAATTTTGGCAAATTGATTTGTTTAATTGTTTATTAAAACTAATAATTAATTGTTAATTATTGATTAATAATCAATTAGCACAAAATCATGATTAAGAATCATGAAACCCACGGCCATCTCACAAATTTTGGTGAAGAAATTTCGGCCCTTTGGTATCCTTCCACCGCCGCACTGCCGTCGCTGCACCGTCTCCGGATTTTTTAAATTCGGAGGCTACAGTCTCAGCGCACAAATCGTTTGTGATTTCTAGTGCAATCCAAACGATGAACAAAATTTCTGCTCGTGGACCTAATTAGGCGATCAAATTTGAAGACCCGTTCGTAGGAATTTACAAGAAGTGCTATCTCCGCTTTAACACTGGAATAGTTTGGAGTCCAAGCGTTAAGAACGCAAAGTTATAATTCTAAACGCCCTATGAATGGTTTTAAACACACGACGCCCAAGAACAAAATTTTTAAACTTCTGCTGCGTCTTGGGTGCGAGAAAACGATGTCCCAACACAATATATGATCACTGGCTCCGCAATTGTAGCATTTTCCAGAACCCCATAAACACTGACCCATGTGTTGACGGTTGCACTCTGGGCACACTGTGTACTCCAGCCTCTGAGGAGCCTTCAGTTGTGGGATAGGACCTTTGCCTTTTTGCAGTCCCTGAAATGGCCTCTTTCCCTGTTGACCCTGGAAGGGCCTCTTAAACAGGGGTCGCTGCTGTTGTGGTTGTTGGTAGGGCCTCTTGCCCTGCCTTTCATTCTCGATGTCTCTTAGGTCCTGCTCTGTCGCCAAAGCTCTCGACACGGCGCAAGATCGGCCGCAAGCCATCCATAAAATACCTCAGCTTCTCCCGGGCATCATTTGCAATCAGGGGCACAAAGTGACACCCCCTCTCGAACTTCCTGACGAAGTCTGCCACGCTGTATTCTCCCTGTCGTAGCGACATGAACTCCCTGGTCAGGCTGGAGCGTACTTCTTCAGTGAAGTACTTGGAGTAGAAAAACTCCTTAAACCCATTCCACGTCAGTGTTTGTAAGTTCACTGACATTGATGCGCTTTACCACCAAAGTCAGGCGTCTCATGTCAGAAGGAATGTGGCACACCTGACCCTGTCTGCGTCCTGCAGCTCCATAAACGCAAAAATGACTTCGATTAACTTAATCCATCCTTCAGCTATCATCGGGTCAGTAGTCCCCGAGAACTCCTTCGGATCCATCCTCTTAAACCTCTCATAGACTGCCTCCGGTCTGGGCCTCGCCCCTGTGTCTACTGCAGTCTGGTTCCCCGCAAACTGTGCGAAGAACTGAGTCATCCCTGCAAGAATCTGAGCCTGCATATCTGGGGGTGGACGAGGAGGAGTGACCCTCTCCCCTTCCTGAGGCTCTCTATCCTCATCCCTTGCTCCACGGTTAACCATACGTCTAGGAGGCATACTATTCCAAAATTTACTCAACACGTAAACTCAACATGCATGAACATAATATCATAACATAACATGCACGTAATTTAAATTTAAATATGCACATGTTGAAATCATGGCTTGATGCTTACTACATGAAATAATTTAAAACCTTAAAACTTACATACTCGAGGTGTGGCTTCGTGAGCTTCTCGCAACTGGCAGTAGGCATAACCCTTTACCATAACACCGCTGTGATACCAACTGTAACGTACTGTACTTTTAAACTACTTTAAAATTTGCGGAAAAATAAAAATTTTCTTAAATACAAATAAACTTTCAAATTGTGATCATAAATAAACTGTTCATCCAAAATTATTTACAGTAAGAGAGATCACAAATAAAGTTTGCTAAAGAAAAATACTTATTTAAACATCGTAAACCAAAACGTGAAATCAGAGTATTAAAATTTTCATGCATCAAATCTTAAAACATTGGAGATCCTCGGGTTTAGCCTCCTGCGCAATCCAAGTCGGCTCATTGGTCCCCACCCCTCGTCTCCTCAACATCTTCCTCACCTGCATCGATCAAGTCTAGTGATTCTAAAGACTCAACATGTATAAAATGAAAATAGCAAGTAATACGTAATAAAACCACATGCATCTTTAAAATAGAGCGTACATACTTAAAACCTGAACGCACATACAAAAGCTTGAACATACATACAAAACATAGACGTGCCATCAACGTAGAACTTTCCTTAAACATGCTTGCATCAAACATACTTGAACATACGTAACATCATTTTTGCGTAGAGATATGTTTCAAAGCAAGTGAACCATACATAAATGTGTCTGATCAGACTAAACCACAGTACTGGGCTGGCAGGGATGTCCAATACCACATACATAAGATCTCCGGTCATACTTTACCGGGTGGATTGGTCCCTATTCATACTTTACTGCTTTTCAATCCTGATCAAAACCCGGTCATATTTAGTTGGGTGGAGAGGTCCTCGGCCACGTTCACCGACTTCCAAACCCGTTCATAATTTGGTCAGAAGAGATTTAACATACCTCAAAAACTTAAAAGTAATTTCTTTTGCACGTCGAACATACGTACTTGGCGTTGAGGGATTCATTGGATCTCGCTTGGGGCCACTGCTGCACATACTAACATGAGTTCGAATACCTATCTTACATAACTTAGACGCATAGTCATGCTCTGTAGTGCCCAAATTCAATACGCGTATAACTCGTGCATTCATTTAATTATTAAATCGTTTAATTAATTTTAAATGAGTTTTAGCCATGCATAATTTATGATAATACATTATTTTAAATTATTCATGTTTATATGATGCACGTTAAAATGTTTTACGAGTTTCATGTTTCAGGCGATTATCCGAGGCGGGATTGAGGAAAAGACCCGGTGACGATTTTTGGCAATGGTATTTTATTTTAAGTCAAGAATGAGGCGTTTTAAATAATTTATTTAGTTTTAGCAATTTAAAGCCTTATTTATGTATTTAGTAATTTAAGAGTTTGGAACTTTTAAAATTAGTGTGTAAGCACTTTAACTTGGGAGTTTGATTAAATCAGTGTGTGTTAACTTTTGATTAGTATTTAATTTAGTTAATTCAGCACTAATTCCTCCTAATTAAAAACACACACACACGTTACACACATTCATACACACTTACATGTTTTTACACACGCTAAAACACACAACACATCTACACATTCATGTTTTCAGATTTTTAAAGATAGGAAACCTAAGGTTCTCCATCTAAGAAGCAGCCGCCCCCTTCCTCTTTATTTTCCAGCAAGTTTTCGGCGATTTTATTTCAAGATAATCGAGCCACCATCGCTCCGGATCAACCTCGCTTCTTTCTCCGCTTCGGTATCGCCGTTTCGGTAAAGTTTATCATCAAAAGGCACGTATAATCTCTCTTTCGCTGCGTCGATCATGTCATATTATGTGTTGCGTTGTTTTATGCGTAAAATTCATGTATGATGTTCATAGTTTGAGCGGTTAATTGTTTGGATCGATTTTGAAGGAAAATTTTTAGATCTAAACCACGTTTTTACTGTTCTTATTAAAACAACGAATTTTCGGTCAAGATTTTGGGAAAACTTTCAACCCAAAAAACGTAGAACTTTTTGATACCTTCGATTTGATATAAAATTCGAAATTTTTGGACGAAAATTGAGTGAGTTATGGCATTTTTCGTGGGACTGCTCAAACTACGAATTTTAAGTAAATTGTGTTCTTGAAGTTATTTGTTGCAGGCTTCGTTGGGGATCGACGGGTGACCATTGCTGCATATAGGTAAATCTGGTAATGATGTTTGGAGTATTTTTGAGGTTACATTTCATGTCTTTAGGCTCTTTAATTCATTAGAAGTCGTAAGAAAAGATTTTGTGTTAATTGCCGTGTTTTCGGGTTGTATTTGTCGTAGGGTGGACGTCGTTATTTTTGGGGCGTTCGTACGAGTTTAGTTCAATGCTATGGTGTCTTAGGATGGTCTCCAAGTGTTTAATTTCGTTCCATTAGTTGTTCATTTGGGAAAATAGACATTTCGTAAGCTTTCCTCGCAGGTTCAGAAAAGTCGAGGCCACACGGACCCTGACACGGGGTCCGTGCCTTTGTTTTCCTTCGAGTAGCCATTTTTGCGAAGCCACCCAGACCCCTACACGGACCCTAGCACGGGGTCCGTGTCCTCACTTCTTCCCAAGTTTCACTTTTGCGCACATACACGGACCCCCACCCGGACCTCAGCACGGGGTCCGTGCCTTCCCTTTTCTTCACGAGTCATTCCACTGCACCTACACGGACCCGGACCCAGACCTGGGCACGGGGTCCGTGTACTTGAGTTTTTGGGAAATATTATGGTATGATTTGAGGTTGATGTCTTGGTTTAGTGTAATGTTTAATAATGTCGAGTCACGGGAATTTTAGAACGCCCTAGGGAAATGTATGAACTCGTGAGTAAGCTTGTTTGTTACGTCTAAGTTACACCCATTAAGTTTATGAATTCACGTTAGTATGTTGCAGCAACGACCCCGGTCGAAGTCCAACGAATCCCTCAACGCCAAGTAAGTATGTTGACGTGCAAGAAAATATTTTAAGTTTTTGAGGTATGCTAAATGTCTTGTGACCAAATTGAATGGGTTTGGAAGTCGGTGAACGTGGCCGAGGACCTCTCCACCCCGTTAAATTATGAACGGGTTAGATCGTGGTTGAAAAGCGTTAAATTATGAACGGGGACCAACCAGCCCGTTAAATTATGAACGGGGATCTCATGTATGTGGCAGTGGATACGTCCCTATCATCCCAGTAATGTGGTTTGTCTGATCAGGCGTTTATTATGTATGGGTCACTTGCTTTGAAACATCCTCTACGCAAAATGAAGTCATGTATGTTTAAGTATGAACAAGTACGCAAGCATGTTTATGAAAGCTTTTAAGTTATGGCACGTCTATGTATGTATGCAAGTTCAAGCTCATTTCAAATCCAAGCTTCAAGTATGTATGTTCTATTTTAAAGTTGCATGCGATTTTATTATGTATTACTTGCTATTCTCAGTTTATACGTGTTGAGTCTTTAGACTCACTAGACTTGATCGATGCAGGTGAGGATGTCTATGAGGAAACAGGAGGTGGGGACCAAGGAGCAGGCTTGGACTGAGCGGGAGGCTAGACCCAAGGACCGCCCACGTTATTTTAAGATTTTAAGCATGAATATATTAACACTCTGATTTTACGTTTTGATACGAGATGTTTTGAGCAAGCTTTTCTTTTAGCAAAATTTTTATTGGTGAATGGATGATGTAGTGACGACCGAATTGATTTTATTTTCGTATTCAAGAAAATTTTTAATTTTTCCGCAAATTTTAAGTAGTAAAAAGTAGGGTACGTCACAGTTGGTATCAGAGCGGTGTTCTTGTAAAGGGTTATGTCTACTGCCAGTCGCAAGAAGCTCACGAAGTCACACCTCAAGTCTGTAAGTTTTAAAGTTTCAAATTCATGCTAAGTAGTAAGCATTAAATTCTGATTTCATCATGTGCATATTTTCAAGTTTTAGTACGTGCATCTGATGTCATTTATATCATGTTCATGCATATTGGGTTTACGTGTTGGGTAAATTATTGGAACAGTATGCCTCCTAGACGTGTGGTTGACCGTGAAGCAAGGGACGAGGATAGAGAAGCTCGGGAGGAGAGGAGAGACGCTCCTCCACCTCCACCCCCACCTCCAGACATTCAGGCACAGATGCTTGCAGGTATGACGCAGTTCTTTGCGCAGTTTGCGTGGAACCAGGCTGCAGCGAATGCAGGGGCAAGGCCCAGACCAGAGGCGGTGTATGAGAGGTTCCAGAGGATGAATCCTAAGGAGTTTTCGAGATCTACTGACCCGATGGTGGCAGAGGAATGGATTAAGTCCATCGAAGTGATTTTTGACTACATGGAGCTGCAGGATGCAGACCGAGTCCGTTGTGCCATATTCCTTTTAGCAGGCGATGCCAGACGTTGGTGGGACAGTGCGTCGGTGGCAATTAATTTGCCGACTCTTTCTTGGACTGGATTCAAGGAAGCGTTCTTCGCCAAGTACTTCACTGAGAAAGTACGCTCCCGCCTGACCAGGGAATTTATGACACTGAGGCAGGGGGATAGCAGCGTGGCAGATTTTGTCAGAAAGTTTGAGAGGGGGTGTTACTTCGTACCCCTCATTTTGAATGATGTCCAGGTAAAGCTGAGGCATTTTATGGATGGTTTGCGGCTGATCTTGCGCCGTGATGTGAGGGTAGCTGGCCCTACTACATACGCAGTTGCCGTTTCTAGGGCTTTGGCGGCAGAACAAGACGAACGGGACATTGAGGCAGACAGGCAGGGCAAGAGGCCCTATCAGGCTCCACCGCAGCAGCAACAGCATCAGAGGCCTCAGTTCAAGAAACCTTACCAGGGACAAACGGGAAAGAAACCCTATCATGGACCGCCGAAAGGCAAGGGTCCTATCCAGCAGCAGGGGGCGCTTCAGAGGCCCGGTAATTTCCCAGTGTGTCAGAAATGCAATCGCCAGCATCCCGGTCAGTTCTTATGGGGATCCGGGAAATGTTTTAAATGTGGAGCTACGGACCACATGTTGAAAGAGTGCCCACACTGGAAGCAGCCAAACCAAGGGAGAGTATTCGCCATGCATGCCCAATAGGCGAATCCAGACACTACCCTTTTGACTAGTAATTTATTTAATTCAGTACAGTATTAATTTCTTTGCCTTGCATGTTTAATTTTAATTGGGAATACTAGTGTTTTAGTTGGAATTGTGGGTGTCTTTTGTTGCATGAGGTTTATGGTAGAATTTTTGGGATATAAGTTAGTTTGTTGTGCTAACGCATCTCAGGGAATATTTTCATAAAGAGATTAGCCATAACGGCACTGATAGATTCAGGAGCCACTCACTCCTTTATCTCGGAGACTTTTGCTAATCATCTGGACATTAAGTCCATTGGCCTAGACATGAATTTTTCGGTGACAGTCCCATCCGGGGAAGAGCTGTTAGCAACCAGCGTGTTCAGAGATGTCGATCTGGAATTGCAGGGCCATCTAGTATATGCAGATTTGATTCTACTGCCGATGCCAGAGTTCGACATTATTTTGGGAATGGACTGGCTGACAAAGAACAGGGTTCTGATTGACTTCCAGAAAAGATCAGTATTGGTTAGGCCGCTAGGCATGGAACAGTTCATATTTGAGCCAGCCAGATGGAGAAGTTTCCCTCGCATGATTTCGTGCATGCAAGCGAGGAGGCTGATTTCCAAGGGGTGTCAGGCCTTCTTGGCTAGTATTATTTCAGCGCCTGATGTGCCCACTCCATCTTTATCCAACGTGCCAGTAGTCAGTGAATTCCCAGACGTCTTCCCAGACGATGTTTCAGGTCTTCCACCAGATAGAGAGGTGGAGTTTGCTATTGACCTCATGCCAGGCACAGTGCCAATCTCTAAGGCACCATACCGATTAGCTCCAGCTGAAATGTTAGAGCTCAAGCAGCAGATTCGGGAGCTTCTCGACAAGGAATTTATCCGCCCTAGTTGCTCGCCTTGGGGTGCACCAGTGCTTTTTGTGAAGAAGAAGGATGGGAGCATGAGACTTTGCATCGATTACCGTGAGTTGAACAAGGTAACGATAAAGAATAAGTACCCACTTCCTAGAATTGAGGACTTGTTTGATCAGTTGCAGGGAACTACAGTATTCTCTAAGATAGATCTTCGATCAGGGTATCACCAATTGAAGGTTAAGGATGCAGACGTTCACAAGACGGCCTTCAGAACCAGGTATGGGCATTACGAGTTCTTAGTAATGCCAATTGGATTGACGAATGCTCCAGCAATTTTCATGGACCTCATGAACCGAGTATTTCAGCCTTATCTTGATCAGTTCGTCATAGTATTTATTGACGATATTCTCATATACTCGAAGAGCCATGAGGAGCATAGCCAGCATTTGAGGACAGTATTGCAGGTTTTGCAGAATCACAAGTTATTTGCGAAGTTCAGTAAGTGCGAGTTTTGGTTGCAGAAAGTAGCGTTTTGGGGGCATATAGTGTCTAGTATTGGTATTGAAGTGGATCCAGCAAAGGTAGCAGCCGTTAAGGAATGGGTTGAGCCAAGAAATGCATCAGAGATCCGCAGTTTTCTCGGTTTAGCCGGATACTACCGTAAGTTCATTCGGGGATTTTCATCCATAGCAGTGCCACTCACTTCACTGACCAAGAAGAATGCTAAATTCGTGTGGAGTGATGAATGTCAGAAGAGATTTGATACTTTGAAGCAAGCTCTTATTTCGGCGTCAGTGCTAGTCATGCCGACAAGGCAGGGTGAATTTGTGCTTTATACCGATGCATCTAAGCTCGGATTAGGCGCAGTGTTGATGCAGCAAGGTCGGGTTATAGCTTATGCTTCCAGGCAGTTGAAAGTGCATGAGAAGAACTATCCGACGCATGATCTTGAATTTGCCACAGTCGTCTTTGCGTTGAAGATTTGGAGACACTACTTGTATGGCGAGAAGTGTCAGATTTTCACTGATCACAAAAGTCTGAAATATTTCTTCACGCAGAAGGAGCTGAACATAAGGCAGAGACGGTGGTTAGAACTGGTGAAAGACTATGATTGCGAGATTAGCTACCATCCGGGAAAAGCCAATGTTGTGGCAGATGCCTTGAGCAGGAAAGTTGCAGTCATAGCTCAGTTATCAGTGCAGAGATCTCTTCAGTCTGAGATTCAGAGGTTTGGTTTGAAAGTTTACCATAAGGGCATAGCACCAAGGCTGTCTAATCTGACAGTCCAGTCTTCTCTGCTAGACCGTATCCGGACAGGCCAGTCTTCAGATGAGCAGTTGCAGAAATGGAGACTGAAGGATGAAGCCAAGGGCAGTCTACTGTACACAGTGTCAGATGATATTGTGAGATACAGAGGTAGAATGTGGGTGCCTAGTGTTGATTCGATCAGACAGGATATTCTGACGGAGACACATGCATCTCTGTATTCTATTCACCCAGGAGGTACCAAAATGTACAAAGATTTGCAGATTCTGTATTGGTGGCCGGGGATGAAGAGAGACATCCGCAGATTCGTATCAGAATGTCTTACTTGTCAACAAGTGAAAGCTGAACATCAGAGGTCAGCAGGGATGCTTAAGCCACTCCCAATCCCAGAGTGGAAATGGGAGAACATCACGATGGACTTCATCGTTGGATTGCCTAGATCAGTCAGAGGTTTTAATGCCATTTGGATTATTTTGGATCGACTCACGAAGTCAGCGCACTTTTTTCCAGTGAAAACGACTTTCTCCATGACGCAGTATGCGGAGCTTTATATCAGGGAGATAGTCTGTTTACATGGGTTCCCAGTTTCGATTGTGTCCGACAGGGACCCGAGGTTTACGTCGTCCTTCTGGAAGAGCTTACATGCAGCCATGGGGACAAAGTTGCTGTTCAGTAGAGCTTTTCACCCGCAGACAGATGGCCAGTCTGAGCGAGTGATTCAGATTTTAGAGGATTTGCTGAGAGCCTGTATGATTGATTTTCAGGGGACTTGGAAGTCTAAGATACCTCTAGTAGAGTTTACCTACAACAACAGTTTCCAATCATCTATAGGTATGGCTCCCTACGAGGCTTTGTATGGAAGAAAGTGCAGGTCACCAGTTCATTGGGATGAAGTTGGTGAGAGAGCAGATCTTGGTTCAGAGATAGTTCAGCAAACTGCAGATGTGGTGGTCAAGATTCGTGACAAAATGAAGACTGCCCAAAGCCGTCAGAAGAGCTATACTGATAAGAGTAGGAGAGATCTCGAGTTTGCCGTTGGTGATCACGTATTCGTTAAGATAGCACCTATGAAGGATGTAATGAGATTTGGGAAGAGAGACAAGCTGAGTCCGAGATTTATTGGACCGTTCGAGATTCTGGACAGAGTTGGGACAGTAGCTTACCGTGTAGCCCTTCCGCCGAATCTGGCCGGGGTACACAATGTGTTCCAGGTCTCTATGCTGAGGAAATATCTAGCCAATCCTTCGCATATTCTGAGCTATGAGCCGTTACAGCTTGCTCCAGACCTGTCGTATGAGGAGCGACCGATTCATATCCTAGACAGACAGGAGCGCAGACTCCGGAACAAAGTGACTAAGCTAGTCAAAGTCCAGTGGCTGAACCAATCGGTGGAAGAGGCCACTTGGGAGTCAGAAGCGGACATGAGGATTCGCTACCCGAAGTTGTTTGGTAAGATTTAATTTCGAGGACGAAATTTATATAAGTGGGGGAGGAACTGTAGTGCCCAAATTCAGTACGCGTATAACACATGCATTCGTTTAATTATTAAATCGTTTAATTAATTTTAAATGAGTTTTAGCCATGCATAATTTATGAAAATACATTATTTTAAATTATTCATGTTTATGTGATGCACGTTAAAATGTTTTACGAGTTTCATGTTTCAGGCGATTATCCGAGGCGGGATTGAGGAAAAGACCCGGTGACGATTTTTGGCAATGGTATTTTATTTTAAGTCAAGAATGAGACGTTTTAAATAATTTATTTAGTTTTAGCAATTTAAAGCTTTATTTATGTATTTAGTAATTTAAGAGTTTGGAACTTTTAAAAATAGTGTATAAGCATTTTAAATTGGGAGTTTGATTAAATCAGTGTGTGTTAACTTTTGAATAGTATTTAATTTAGTTAATTCAGCACTAATTCCTCCTAATTAAAAATACACACACACGTTACACACACTCTCACACACTTACACGTTTTTACACACACTAAAACACACAACACATCTACACATTCATGTTTTCAGATTTTTAAAGATAGGAAACCTAGGGTTCTCCATCTAAGAAGCAGCCGCCCCCTTCCTCTTTATTTTCCAGCAAGTTTTCGGCGATTTTATTTCAAGATAATCGAGCCACCATCGCTCCGGATCAACCTCGCTTCTTTCTCCGCTTCGGTATCGCCGTTTCGGTAAAGTTTATCATCAAAAGGCACGTATAATCTCTCCTTCGCTGCGTCGATCATGTCATATTATGTGTTGCGTTGTTTTATGAGTAAAATTCATGTATGATTTTCATAGTTTGAGCGGTTAATTGTTTGGATCGATTTTGAAGGAAAATTTTTAGATCTAAACCACGTTTTTACTGTTCTTATTAAAACTGCGAATTTTCGGTCAAGATTTTGGGAAAACTTTCAACCCAAAAAACGTAGAACTTTTTGATACCTTCGATTTGATATAAAATTCAAAATTTTTGGACGAAAATTGAGTGAGTTATGGCATTTTTCGTGGGACTGCTCAAACTACGAATTTTAAGTAAATTGTGTTCTTGAAGTTATTTGTTGCAGGCTTCGTTGGGGATCGACGGGTGACCATTGCTGCATATAGGTAAATCTGGTAATGATGTTTGGAGTATTTTTGAGGTTACATTTCATGTCTTTAGGCTCTTTAATTCATTAGAAGTCGTAAGAAAAGATTTTGTGTTAATTGCCGTGTTTTCGGGTTGTATTTGTCGTAGGGTGGACGTCGTTATTTTTGGGGCGTTCGTACGAGTTTAGTTCAATGCTATGGTGTCTTAGGATGGTCTCCAGGTGTTTAATTTCGTTCCATTAGTTGTTCGTTTGGGAAAATAGACATTTCGTAAGCTTTCCTCGCAGGTTCAGAAAAGTCGAGGCCACACGGACCCTGACACGGGGTCCGTGCCTTTGTTTTCCTTCGAGTAGCCATTTTTGCGAAGCCACCCAGACCCCTACACGGACCCTAGCACGGGGTCCGTGTCCTCACTTCTTCCCAAGTTTCACTTTTGCGCACCTACACGGACCCCCACCCGGACCTCAGCACGGGGTCCGTGCCTTCCCTTTTCTTCACGAGTCATTCCACCGCACCTACACGGACCCGGAGTCGGACCTGGGCACGGGGTCCGTGTACTTGACTTTTTGGGAAATATTATGGTATGCTTTGAGGTTGATGTCTTGGTTTAGTGTAATGTTTAATAATGTCGAGTCACGGGAATTTTAGAACGCCCTAGGGAAATGTATGAACTCGTGAGTAAGCTTGTTTGTTACGTCTAAGTTACACCCGTTAAGTTTATGAATTCACATTAGTATGTTGCAACAACGACCCCTGTCGAAGTCCAACGAATCCCTCAACGCCAAGTAAGTATGTTGACGTGCAAAAAAATATTTTAAATTTTTGAGGTATGCTAAATGTCTTGTGACCAAATTGAATGGGTTTGGAAGTCGGTGAACGTGGCCGAGGACCTCTCCACCCCGTTAAATTATGAACGGGTTAGATCGTGGTTGGAAAGCGTTAAATTATGAACGGGGACCAACCAGCCCGTTAAATTATGAACGGGGATCTCATGTATGTGGCAGTGGATACGTCCCTGTCAGCCCAATACTGTGGTTTGTCTGATCAGTAGTTTATTATGTATGGGTCACTTGCTTTGAAACATCCTCTACGCAAAATGAAGTCATGTATGTTTAAGTATGAACAAGTACGCAAGCATGTTTATGAAAGCTTTTAAGTTATGGCACGTCTATGTATGTATGCAAGTTCAAGCTCATTTCAAATCCAAGCTTCAAGTATGTATGTTCTATTTTAAAGTTGCATGCGATTTTATTATGTATTACTTGCTATTCTCAGTTTATACATGTTGAGTCTTTAGACTAACTAGACTTGATCGATGTAGGTGAGGATGTCTATGAGGAGACAGGAGGTGGGGACCAAGGAGCAGGCTTGGACTGAGCGAGAGGCTAGACCCGAGGACCGCCCACGTTATTTTAAAATTTTAAGCATGAAAATATTAATACTTTGATTTTACGTTTTGATACGAGATGTTTTGAGCAAGCTTTTCTTTTAGCAAAATTTTTATTGGTGAATGGATGATGTAGTGAAGACCGTATTGATTTTATTTTCGTATTCAATAAAATTTTTAATTTTTCCGCAAATTTTAAGTAGTAAAAAGTACGGTACGTCACATGCTCACATCCAAAAATGAAAAAAACGTTCCTAATCTCTCGGGGCTTGACCTCGTTTAATCATCGTACTAAATCATAACATCAAACCCCAAAACAAACCCTAAAAAAAATTTTTTTTTAGAAGAGGTACAGGGACCCCGTGTAATGGTCCGGGTAGGGGTCCGGGTACATGCTGGAAATTCGCATTTTGAAGGGAAAAGGGCACGGACCCCGTGTACGGGTCCGGCTTCAGGTCCGTGTAGGTGCTGGAATCATGAACAAACGGAATTCTCTACACTTGTGACTTAATCCTACCACAAGACCCATTCCTAGGATGATAAGGCACTGACTCAACTCAAACAAACACCCCAAAACACCTATGCATCACAAACAACGCAACCCAATCCGGGAACACGACATTCGACACCCAAAATGCATCCTACGACTTCTAATGCATACAATTGCCTATCGATGCGAACCGACAAACCAAAAAAACCATCCCAACATCATACTCAACATACTTAAACACAGCAGCGAACACCCGTCGATCCCCAACAAAGCCTGCAACAATAAAACTTCAAGAAATCATTTTTCAGAAAAACGCAGTTTGAGCAGTCCCACGAAAACGATCATAACTCACTCATTTCCAATCCAAATATATCAAATTTACTCGCACTAATTAAAATGACAGCAAATTTTGAGTTTTAGATCCAAAAACGTTTCAAAAATCGATCGAACAAGTTTCTGCTCAAACTTTGTATCTCGTACATGGGGTTTTAGCATAATTAACATCACAACACATAATATGACGAGATCGACGCAGGAATAACAGAATATACATGTCTTTTGATATTTAAAGTTACCGAAATGACGACACCCAAGCGGGAAAGATGCGATGATTGATCCGGGACAACGTGGCACGATTTTTCTTGAGAAAACCCAACGAAAATCTGCTGGAAACTGAAGGGGAGGGGCGGCTGCACTCTTGTTCTAAGAACCCTAATTTTCTTCTAAAAAAATATGAAGTGAAAGGCTAAGAAAGGTGCATGTGTGTTGCCGTGTGGGTGTGTGTAAAAATGTGTTTGTGCTTGTGTTTAGTGATTAATTAAGGGAAATTATTGCTTAATTACACAATTAAGAATGCTAATTAAAATACTAATTGAAATATCAACCCACCTTTATCTTTACAAACCCCAAATTAAAGTTAAAAATACAAACTTGATAAACTTTAAAGGTTTTAAATTCTTAAAATCACCAAATGAATAAGTTTGGATTTAAAATGCTAAAAAAACTAAATAAATCATTTAAATGTCCCTTTCTAACTTAAAATAAAATACCGCATTTTAAAATTGCCAAAATCGTCGTCGGTCTCTATTCCTCGATCTCACATCGAATAATCGCCTGAAACATGAAACTCAAGAAACATTTTAACGTGCATCACAAAAATAAATATAATTTAAAATAATATAATTTCATAACTCATGCATCTCAAAAAAAATCATTTTAAACTTGATTAAATAATTTAACAATTAAATAAATACATGGGTTTACGTGTACTGATTTTGGGCTCTACAGTTTTACTAGATTCAGGAGCCACACATTCTTTTATTTCGGAATCGTTTGTAAGGAGACTGGGCATTAGAGCAAGTACAACAGAGACACAACTCGCCATAGCCTTACCTTCCGGGCAAGAATTACAGACAGATCAGATGGTGCGAGGGTGTCCAATATATGTCCAAGGTCATCAGATGTATGCTGACTTGATAGTTGTTACTATGACTGATTTTGATGTGATATTGGGAATGGATTGGCTCTCGAAGTACAGAGTTACTATTGAATGTGGCTTAAAGATGATCAAATTTGCACCAGTATGAGCTGAACCATTCACAGTAGCAAGTGCAGGTATATCCTTACATCTTCGGATAATCTCTTGTATGAAGGCTTGTAAATTACTACAGAAGGGGTATCAAGGATACTTAGCATCTGTTTTAACTATTGACCCACCTGTTCATGAATTAAAAGATACAGATGTTGTTTGTGAATTCCCAGAAGTATTTCTTGATGATGTAACAGGCTTACCCCCAGATAGGGAGATCGAATTTGTGATTGATATTGTGATAGGAACTCATCCGATCTCAAAAGCTCCTTATCGATTAGCTCCTACAGAAATGAAAGAATTGAAAGAACAGTTACAGGAGTTACTTGATAAAGGGTTTATTTGACCGGGTTTTTCACCTTGGGGTGCACCTGTTTTATTTGTGAAAAAGAAAGACGGTACCCTTCGTCTATGTATTGATTATAGGGAGTTGAACAAAGTGACAATTAAAAACAAATATCCACTCCCCAGAATTAATGATTTGTTTGATCAATTACAAGGAGCTGCTATCTTTTTGAAGATTAATTTACCCATCAGGCTATCATCAACTAAAAGTGAAATCAGATGATATCTTAAAGACCGCCTTCCGAACGAGGTATGGGCATTATGAATTTCTCGTAATGCCATTTGGACTAAAGAATGCACTAGCTGCTTTTATGGATTTAATGAACATAATTTTCAAGACATTTCTAGAAAAGTTCGTGATTGTGTTTATAGATGATATTCTCATCTACTCACGAACTGTAGAGGAGCATCGAGAACATCTGATATTAATTTTGCAGACTTTGAAATATCAATATTTATATGCCAAATGGAAGAAATGCGAATTTTTTCTTGAACAAGTAGCATTCTTGGGTCATATCTTTTCAAAAGAAGGCATATATGTGGATCCAAGCAAGATTGAAGCTGTTAATAACTGGCTACGACCAACTACTGCTACTGAGGTATGTAGTTTTCTTGGGTTAGCTGGTTATTACCGTCGGTTTATATCGGGATTTTCCAAGATAGCATTGATTTTGACTGCTTTAACTCGAAAGAATATGAAATTTGTATGGAACGAAGCATGTGATCACAGTTTCCAAGAGTTAAAAACAAAATTGACATCAGCACTGGTCCTTGCTATACCAGAAGGACCAGGATATTTTGCGGTATACAGTGATGCTTCGAAACAATGTATAGGAGCAGTCTTAATGCAGCACGAGAAGGTGATTGCTTATGCCTCAAGACAATTGAAAGAATATGAAAAGAACTATCCCACACATGATTTAGAACTGGAAGCAGTGGTATTTGCATTGAAAATATGGCTCCATTATCTGTATGGTGAACGATGTGAAATATACATGGACCACGAGAGTTTGAAATATTTATTCACGCAAAAAGAACTGAATATGAGACAACGACGTTGGTTGGAATTGGTTGGAATTGGAATATGAGACGACGACGTTGGTTGGAATACACGGACCAATGTTGTTGCAGATGCGTTGAGTCGAAAATCCAGTTCTATTTCAACAATGCAAGTACAAGAACAAATTTTATGGGATTTACAGAACTTAAAGATTGATGTTATTCCTAAGGGAGCTGCAATCCAATTATCATTCCTCATGGTTCGACCAACACTGGCAGACAGGATTAAGGTCGAACAAAGTGCAGATAATGAATTACAGCAATTGAGACAGCGAGATGAGGCAAAAGGAAATCGGAACTTTGAATTGAATGGGAAAGGAATTTGGACATATCGGGGTAGATTGTGTGTACCAAAGCAAGGAACGATCAGAACTGACATTCTTATAGATGTACATGTTACACCCTACTCGATCCATCCAGGAAGCACGAAAATGTACAAAAATTTGAAACCATTATTTTGGTGGCCACACTACAAGAATAAATGCTTACGATGACATTTATAAATGTCATCATATTCAATATTTAGTGACATTTAAGTTTTAGTGACACCTCCAACAAGTGCCCTCGATTCCAATGTCATCTTAAACTTCTTGACATTTTTTAATGTCATTATAAGACGTTAATGACAACTTCATATGTGTTACTAATTATTCATATAATGAAAATTTTAAATGTCAGGAAAACTCATGTTTTAAAGACATTTATACATGCCTTGTTATTATAGTAATAATGAAAAATTTATATGTCAGTTAAAATCATTTATAATGACAACTAAAAGTGTTGTGTATGTTATTTATAGTGACAATAAAAAATGTCACTAATGATAGGTTATAAGGTTAATTTAAAATGTCTCATTATGTAATCTGTAACGACACTTACAAATGTCTTCTATATTAGTGTATAAGGACATTGAAAATTGTCATTAATAGTTGTTTATAATGACTTTTTGAAATGTTTTCATATGAGTTTTACAATGACATTTTTTATGTACATGATTTAATGTTCTATTGTGACATAAAAATGTCATATTTTATAAAATGTCATCGATTTTCAATATTTTCATGATATAATATTCAAGGATATAAACAAATTAACATAAATACAAATAAAAAATTTTAAAATAGAAATTAAATTGCTAATCAATAATTGTCATTAATTTTGCAATCATTAATGTATAAGACTGACAAATTTGTTACCTCGAAAAACATCTATACCTCAACAAATGTACCAAATATATTTAGTTTAAGAACTAGCAAACAATTAAGTCTTGTAAAGCAAAACATAAGCAAACTTGTGACGCATCTTCATTCTTCAACCATCTCATCTTAATCAAAATCCAATATTCTTGTCACCTACAATAAAGATTCATATATTTGTATGAATGAAATAAAATTAAAGAAGCACAAAATAAAGAGATTAAAATTTAATTCAAACTAGTGAATATCATATCAAATAATAAACTGAAAAATTATTATTTATCCAAATGCACCTAGTAGAAATCTTCTTCATTAACTGTCAACTGCAAATATAATTGATATTGGTCTAAAAAGATACTAACATGACAGACATAACAATAAATACTAGTTAATTGAAAAGTTGAATATCATACCAAATGACAAGGCCAAGCTATCATTCCTCCAAGTGTATCCCCAACCTTTTGTAAAAGATCATATGACCTAATCAAACTCTCTTCCCGTTATAGGACAACTAGAACTTGTATTTCACACCAATTTGGTCCCAACGTCTGTCTTCCTACTTCGGTATTTGGATCCATGCTATGAACCACTCCTTTTGCCATAATTTTTGTCGAATCAAATAGACTTTTTATAGAGACAGAACATCCAATCTACGTAAAAGTGCAAAAGAGAATGTTTTGATAAAAACAATTATAACGTACAATCATCAACAACCATTATGCTAATGAGTATGTCCAGCTAGCCAGAAAACAAAAAAGTATAAAGAAACATCATTCAAATTAGTTAACTCATGACAGCAAATATACATGTAATAAATATTCTCAACCAAAATATATTATCTAAATCAATAAATGGCTAACTCGATATAATTATAAGCTCACACAAATCATAGCTTACAAAAAAGCAAACTCGAACTCATTATGCCATATCAAATAATAAATAATATCAAAATAAACAAAAGAAAAATCATTTACGCATCTAACGTATATTCTAAAACCAAAAAGCCAATGCTGAATCAATAAAGTACTAACTCAATATAATAATAAAGTAATAAAACTAGAAAAAAGACTTTACCATTGGAGATAATGGACTACTAGAGGATGCTGTGTGTTGTATATTGTTGTAATTTGAACCAAGGTTTTGGTTTGGTTGATTGCAAATCTTTGATTCTAACATTGCAATGTGTTGGCCTCGTGACCAACTCATCAAAACAATATCAAAACTAATGAAATAATAATATTGCCGCTGATTCATTAACCAGTAAATTAACCTGATATGTTTGAGTCGTGTGGAAGAAAAACTTAATCAATATCCATCCATACATGAAGAATGAAGCATCCTCATAAACTTATTAACAAAATTTAACTAAAAGTTCAAACACAAAATTGTGTGCTATTTACAATGGCGAGCGAACATAAGTTAAAACTCATTCGGTGAAAACTTAGTGTGTACCAAAATCAAGTCAGATTTTACATACCTACCTCCTGGAGTGCTCGGGTCGCTTGGTGTCGGCATGCTGTCCCAATTTCTTGGCTTATTAATAAAATTACGGTAGGTGACTTAACCTTTTCCATTACATCTCCAGTCCTACAACAACCAACTACAGCATTTTCTCATGATGTAAAGAATTTACTCGCAAAATTAACTTTCATACTCATAAAGCAACGAACAAAACTTGTAAATGAAATATGAATATTCAATTATTCCATTTTCCTTCCATTGAAATAAGTTTAAACATAGATTCACTCAATGAGAAATACTGATGGTTATTAGAATTCTAGATTACAATATCGTCTTGATCGCATCAGAAAATTACGAGGATAACTAAATGAAATCGAAGAGGGCTTTCACACGATCTTTTTATAATATCAAGCTGGATAGACAGCAAGTAGGAAGCCCCAAGCATCGGTGAGCAGAGCTCGAAACAGCAATGACATACGATTAGAACTCACTGGAGAAGAAGCTGGTCGCAACTAGAAATGGCTGAATTTAAAGGAAGAGGCAGGTATAGCTTTGAAATTGTTTCTCAAGCTCATGAACAATCTATTCCCGGCCTAAAATCATAGAATCAAACCAGAAATCGGCCGGAGAAGACTCCAAAAAGACGCGATTGAAATAGAGCAACAGTGCCCGCGCGAACAAGGGTTTTGCTCGCGATTTTGGAGATCACAAGCCTCGATTCTGACCACAATTGGAGTCATCTAGGTCTGGGCTGCAACTCACGGTGGTCGTCGAGCTGTTCCCGGCGGTTAAACGGTCGGATTTGGGAGAGGGATTAGGGTGACGGGATTTGTGATCTAGGGATTGAGTTTCCTTATTTACCGAGTGTGCGTATATATCTTTGGGCGTAAATATTAATAGCGTAAATATTTTGTACGTTGTAAGTAATAATATTCGCAGCGTAGGCGCATGCCGTAAAAGTAATATCCGTAATGTGCTCATGCCTTTAAAAAAGTCATACCTGAAGGGAAGTTGCTGAGATCGCGAGAGGCTGAAAGTGAAGGAAGTGCAGCGAAGATGCTGAAGCAAAGGTTTATAAGGGTTAGGGGTGGGTTTTATGATCTATATGTGTATTTATTAGACTTTTACAGTTGTTAGACTAAATTTAAAAAATGTATTTTAATTCAGTAAATAAAATTAAAGTTTTAGTTTCTCATTCAAATTAAATTAAATCTTTAAAATGTTATTTTGTTTTATTTTTTTTAAAATTCGTGGTCTAGTGGCTATTCCAGATTTTAGGCGTTACAATTTAAAAATCGAGGTAGAATAAAAATTAATTATGGGTTCATTTTTTACAAAGTAATTAAGGGAAATTAAAAGTTAAGTATGGTTTTTTACTTCACTAAATATAAATTTTAAAGTTTTTTTAATGTTTTACTTCATCAAAACTACTCTATCGAAGTAAAATGTTACAAAAAATTAGAATTTTTTTCCTTTTAATTAAATTTTTTTTTTAGTTTTTTAATGATTTTTTTACAATTTTTTTTCAAACCCGTTGGGCGCCCATTTTTCGCAGCGTGCAATAATATGCATGCTATGAAAAATAATATTGACGGTGTGCGATTAATTGGGTTGGATAAATATTGGGGAGAAAATAGATAAAATAAATGTGAGAATATTTTGGTTAGATAAATATTGGAGGAGGGAAAATAATTGTTTACCTCCATATAAAAATGACATCAATTAAAAATGTCAGGATAACTAATCTAATATGTTTTTTTATTTTACACATTATTAATTTTTTACAAGTGTCATTATTAAGTATTTGTAACAACATTTAATTAAATGTGTCTACAAAAAGCGTCACGATAGCCATTTATTGTTGTAATGCCAGGTATGAAAAAGGACAGTGCTCAATTTGTTGCACAATGTCTAATTTGTCAACATGTCAAGACTGAACATCAAAGACCAGCAGGTGAGGACTTTTCATCATGCTATGGGAACTCGATTGGCATTCAGTACAGCGTTCCACCCTAAAACTGACGGACAATCAGAACGAGTAAATCATAAATTAGAAGATATGTTGAGGGCTTGTACTATTGACTTTCCAGGCAGTTGGGACAGTAAACTACCGTTGGCCGAGTTTCCATATAATAATTGTTATCAGTCAAGCATTGGAATTACACCATATACTGCATTATATGGTAGAAAATGTCGCTCTCCAGTACATTGGGATGAAATAGGAGAAAGAAAGTTATTAGGCCCTGAATTGGTACAACAAACCACAGAATTGGTAACCAAGGTCAGAGAAAGAATGCACACTACCCAAAGCCGACAGACAAGTTATGTTGATGTGCGACATCGTCAATTGGAATTTCAGGTCGGTGACCATATATTTGTAAAAATATCACCATTGAAGGGCATTTTGCGTTTCGGTAAAAAAGGAAAATTAAGTCCAAGATATATCGGTCCATTTGAGATCTTGGACAGAATAGGAGACAGGGCCTACCGAGTTGCTTTACCACCGAACTTATCAAATGTTCATAATGTTTTTCATGTTTCCTTGATACGGAAATATTTGGCCAATCTTTCTCATGTTCTTCATTACGAACCATTGGAGTTTGCATCGAATCTCTCGTATGAAGAACGGCTAGTCCAAATCCTCGACAGGAAATCAAAAGTGTTATGAGGCAAGAAAATACCCTTAGTGAAACTATTATGGCGCAACCATGCAATCGAAGAAGCAACTTGGGAGCGAGAAGACGAAATTCAACAGAGATATCCTGAACTATATGGTACGTCAAATTTCGAAAAAATTCTTTGAAGGAGGGGAGAATTGTAATGCCCGGTTACTCGTAAAAATGATAATAAAGAGTTTATGTCATTTAATATGTAGTTATTTAGCTCATTATGTTTTACATGTTGATTGAGGTATCGATATTGAGATTTAATATGATTTCTAGATTGTCCATGGTGTATTGAGAATGAATATGTTTTTAAATAGTGATAGTAAGATGTGTAGGTAGAAGTAGTGTAATGAAGTTGGTAGGAAACGAGATGAAAATATGGCAGTTTTTACGGGTTTTAGCATAATGATTAGAATATTTATCCAAATTATGTGAGGCAATAACTATTAGAAAGCTAAGATGTAATGCTACAACTTTCATGTTTCAGGTTTTGTCCAAATCATTGTGGAAGACAAGCCAAAAGTGCCCCGAAATGTGTCGTGTATATCGTCATTCTTTCACTGACACATGTTGGGAAAATAAGCATAACTCTTTACTTAGAGCTCCAAATGACATGAAACCAGTTGCAAATTTAAGCCAAGACATAGAGCTACAACTTTTATGTCTACCACCTTTTTAGATTATGAAAGAAAGAAATGTTTTGGGAGCAATTTTTGATGAAACAGTGTGCAGAACCGAAAGTTGCTCGCCCGGGCACATAAAAATTTTAAGGTTTAGGGCCGAGAGTTCCTCGCCCGGGCGGTAAAAGACGTCTGCCCGGGTGCCGCCTCATGTATAAAAAGATAAGTATCGACTTTTCCAAGCATTCCTACCATTCTCCACTTCATTTACAGCAAGAACACGAAGCAAAACAAGAAATCTTCCTCCCAAAAGCTCCCTTCTTCATTCCTTTCCTCATTTTGAAGTTAGAATTAAGTTTTCCATCACAAAAACTTCCTAAGGGTGTAAGTTTTCTTCTCTTTTAGTTGTTCTACATGTAGAGGACAATAAAGTAATGATTTTCACCTAGTATATACATAGTAATTGGTTTATTGATGTATACGACAGTATAGAAGTGAAAAACATCGTCTCAAACTAGTATTCGTACGCTTGGACTGTAATTTGGCATGTTCTTGAAGTAATACATGAGTAATATTATGAATTTCAAATGCTTCCCATTGTTTATTGATATATGTACATTGTTAGTATGTTTATTGATGTAAACATAGCACCATATTCCATTGTTATGTATTAAATATGAAAGAAACTCATGAATATTGAAGATGAGTGTTATGACATGAACATGAACATGAACATGAAAAGAAAATGACTGATTTTTACATGATATAGAGCTTGTTGACATCATGGGTGGTTTTAAGTTCACCAAACCTATTGGCCAATATATGTTCATGGGGCGTGGGGTTGCCAAAGGTGCTCCCTGACGTCCAACACAGTAGTAGCTATATAATAAAGCAAGCACGGTAGTACAGGTCAACTAATGAGGCTCGAGTACAAAAATGAACATGAATATACGATATGATATGACATTGTTTAAAGATTCATTGTTGATCACGACTTGATATGTATGTTCCTTCTACGCATATTGATACGTATAAGTGACAACTTATTGAGTTTTATAAACTCACGTAACTCATGTATTACAGGATCAGGTAATGAAGATACATAGGATGCCGGTTTGCCAATGGATGCTTATGATGTGCCTCACCTCGACAAGAACCGGGATGTCTTATTTTATAGCTTCCGCATATTTATTGTAGTAAATGTTATGTCACGGTTTGAAACAAGTTCCACTATATATATATGATGATATAATGTATGTTTATATATGAGAATGTGTTTATAAGTGTGTATATATGGTATTGCTTAAGTTTTGGTTTAGACAAAATGTAGGCACATCATGCCAAAATTTTATACACCATAAAGTGATGCCCCTTGTTTGAATTACTTTATAATATAGATATAACATTAAAATCATATTTTGATTATGGTAATCATGTCAAGTATAGAGTAAGGGTGTGAAAAAAAATGCTCACCTGCATCATTCACACATAGTGAATCTAAAGACTCATCGCACCTGTAACGTTAATAGCAAGTACATATACATAACATGTAGAACCCGTAAATCAGTCTACGTATAAGCCATGCATAATTCTAGATTTTTAAAATTTAATTGACTTCATTGCATGATTATTTTAAAGGCATTTCTTTGAAGTTAATTATTTTATTATTTCATGCAGTAGTTTGATTTTTCAGTTATTTCAGTGAGGCCGGACTGGAGTTGGAGCTTTGAGATAGAATTTAAGATTCGAGAAATATTTCCAGAAGTTAATTTAGCTAGCAAGTAAGTTCATTTAAGTTAAAAAGGATGTTTTGAGGATTTAATTTAATTACTTGAGGTGATTAAGAAATAAGCTCATTTAAGTTACTTAATTAAGGGATTAATTCACTAAATTATTTAAGGATTAGTGAGGCTTTTAAGGGTTTTAAATTTACTAGCTAGAAAACATTTTTCCTTCAATTTATTAGATGAATTTTTGGCCCCTTAGATGATTAAGCATTGATATGCCAACTCAACACCTTTGACCCTTTCTTTGTATTTAATTAGTAGGATAATTCTTTTATTTTTGGGAGCACCATTTAATTAATGATCAACCTTATCTTCACCTAGTCTAGATGGTAATTGATCGGTCACCTCACCCCAATATGCACCAACAAATCATTTGATATCAAACTAGAATTCAAAATTCAAAAGGTGAAGACTTGGTCTTGAGTTATCCCCTATATCTTGCACCGACTTCCCTCACTCTCCTAACCATCATTCTCCCTCCCCCATGACCGAAATTCAGAGCTTATAGAGTAGAAAAATCGTGACCCTCATAGCCTAGAACAAGAGTGAAAGTCGAGAGCAAGAAAAGAAAAGGAGAGAAGCGCTCCACCTCCTCCGCGCCGAGTCGTCGTATTCTTTTCGTTTTTATTTCAAACGAAAACCAAGGCATGTCTAGATTCTTTCAAACCTCAATCAATTCCTATTATAAATTATTTTCATTGCATGATCATGATTTCTTTGGCCATAAACCGAAACACACCAAGAAATTTCAGAAAAATATAACATGCAGATTTTCGGTTTCCATGACAAGCTTCACGGGTTCTCTTGTTTTGACGTTTCAGGTGGATGGCTCGACTCCAGGCTCCCAATACGGCTCCTAGACATGTAATAGGATGCATTAGGACCATGTTGGTCCATTCATTCAGTCCCCATGCTTGCTGGAAAAACCGAAATCACAGCAAGCTCCCCATAGGTGCAGAGTTGTGTTCGAAAATTCAGTTTTGTTGTCCAAGGGTAAGGATCTGATCATAGCTGCCCTAGTGGCCTATAGCCCTGGTTGGATCACTCCCCTAGCATTTCTAAGACGTGACTAAGTCGCCCTTTTGGTGGTTTGGTCCATGGCTCATCGGTTTTTACATAAAACATCAAGAACAGCCCCCTCCCCTCTCGTCCCCTTAGGTTTTTGACTGCATGGGTGTGTTCGAGTTTTGTGGAATGGTATGGATCTTGGTTGGCCTATGGCCCTTAGCCACGGTTCATACCATGCCCCTAGATGTCTAGATCGTGCCATGGTCAATCAATGGCCACTGGAACGAGTCGAGACAGCAAGCGAAGCACAACACCACACACGCACGCATGAGAGCCCTCGGTAAGAGCTTTTGGTTGGTTGCTAGAATGGTGAGGATTGTGGCTGGCCTAGGGCCCTTAGCCATGGTTCAAATCATTCCTTGGGATGTTGGTAAGAGTCTTTGGTCGGTGGTTCACGCCCCAATGGCCGGTAGTCTCGAAAACAACACAAGATACGCGATGGTACAGCTGCTGGAAATTTACAGCAAGTTGCTGTGTCGGTTCAGAGGTTCGTTTGAGTTCTTGGTTGGCTTTAGCCTATGGCCTTGGACTGGACAGTGCCTCCTTGAGTTAGGAAGGTCGCGTTTTTGACTGTTTGTGATTCGGATCATTTTTGAGGTCGTACGAGAATTTACGGTGCGATGTGCCAAATTGACCCTCGAAAGAGCGTTTCTTGTTTTGGCCTCCATTTCACCTAGATTTTGACCCTCATCATTTTAGGAGCATTAGTTCATAATTTTAAGCGTATTTTAATCATGACTATATGTCGGTTCAGTGTTGGTTCGGGTTGGTTCGGAGTCATGATTAAATACGAAGTCGGTAGACGTAATTGTCGCATTTTCAAACGTAAATTGCATGGTTGGTCAAGTTTAAGCTATTGCATATTTTTCATGACAGTTAGGTTGCAGCGAGCCTGGGGACGATCCAATCCAATCCAGTTGGTAAAATTACAGGATTTTTCATTATGCCAGTTAATTATATTACGTGCACGAAAAATAGAAAATACTTATTTTTGAGATTTATGCGATATGGCTTGTGGTCAATTCACTATTATGGGAGCATTATTTTATACGGTCGTCAGTGACCGATCAGTTCAGTTTGGTACCACCCGGTCGCCAGTGACCGGCCAGCTCAGTTCAGTTTTATACTCCCCGGTAGCCAGTTACCGATCAGTTCAGTTCAGTGCAGAGGCCACAGGCGTATACCATAATCTCAACAGAAAATTTTTACCAGTTATTTCAGTACAGGGCTCCAAGGAGCAAACATTTTTACTATGATTTCAGTTCAGTTTTGCACGTATTATAATTGCTCAGTACAAGTTATTTTCAGTATGCCTCATGACATGATATTTTATCCCATGCACATTTTACTTCAGTATTTACTCGTTACCTACGATATTTGCATGCTGAGTCTTTAGGCTCACTAGACTTGATTGTTGTAGGTACTGATGAGGCTAGGGCCGAGGGCAGGGACCAGTGAGCCAGCTTGGGTCGGCAGTAGTGGCACCCGAGGACCTCAGTTTCAGCACTTGCCATTTTTTTATGCTCAGACATTTTATCAGCTGTTGAATATTTTTAAATTGTTATTTCGGAAAACTTTATTTTCTTCCGCTGCTATATATTTTTTTAAAACATTGAACTTGATTCATCAGTTGATTTTATGGTTGAGGCACTCCATTTATTATAAAAGAAAAATTTTTAATTTTCCGCAAATTTTCAAGCAAGGATTTTCGGGCCTCAACAGTTGGTATCAGAGCGGTGGTTCTGTATAGGGTTACACTACTACTGACCACGAGAAGCTCACGAAGCCACGCCTTCGGTCTGTAAGTTTTACAGTTCAGCATTTTATTTAAAGCATGGATTATTTTGTCAGCATGCTTCCATGAAATAATTTCGACCAGATTTTCAGCATTTCATTGTTCATTTAAAATAAATTATGGAATTATGCATGTTAGTTACGTATGAGTTATGTTGGAACAGTATGCCCCCTAGACGTCAAGTAGGACTCCCGAGAGGTAGTGGCAAGCACCGTCGCGAGGACGATGACGATCAGAGACAAGAGAGGCAGACACCTCCTCCTCCTCCACCTCCACCACCGCCCCCACCTGACATGAGTGCCCAGATGCTAGCTTGGATGACGCAGTTCTTCGCACAGTTTGCGGGGAACAATGCTGTGGTGACTAGGCCGACAGGGCCAGACGCTGTTTACGAGCTATTCATGAAGATGCGTCCAAAGGAGTTTTCTGGGACGTCTGACCCCATGATTGCCGAGGGATGGATCAAATCCTTCGAGGTTATCTTCGAGTTCATGGAGCTGGGAGACGCAGACCGAGTCCGTTGTGCCACCTATCTGTTCACTGGAGATGCCCGCTTATGGTGGGAAGGAGCGTCAGTAGCCCTGACCTTGGCTACACTTTCATGGACACGCTTCACGGAGGTTTTCTACTCCAAATATTTTGCCGAGGAAATGCGCACCAGGTTGACCACTGAGTTCATGAGGCTGAGACAGGGAGACATGACGGTTACGGAGTTCATCCGTAAGTTCGAGAGTGGCTGTCGTTTTGTGCCCCTGATCGCGAATGATTCCAAAGCCAAGTTGATGCATTTCCTGGTGGGTCTACGGCCGATCTTGCGCCGGGATGTTAGGGTGTCTGACCCTGCTACTTATGAGATTGCTGTCTCCAAAGCCCTAGCCGCAGAGCAGGATCTGCGGGATATCGAGAGGGATCGCCAGGGCAAGCGCCCAGTACAGGTACCACACCGCCCTCCTCCTCATCAGCATCAGCAGCAGAACAAGAGGCCTTTTCATGGACCGCCTAGAAACAGAGGCCAGCAGCAGCTGCAGCAGCAGCGGGGACGCCCAGCCCCGAGGACTTATGAGCACCCAGTCTGTCCCAAGTGCTCACGCCGCCATCCTGGAGCATGTATGTCTGGCTCAGGAAAGTGTTTTAAGTGTGGCAGTCCAGACCACATGTTGCTGCAGTGCCCTCAGAGGAATCTGCCTACCCAAGGTAGAGTTTTTGCTCTCCATGCCGCGGAAACCAACCCGGAGACTATGTTGTTGGCAGGTACCTTTAAACTTTAAGTTGTTATTTGAAATTCCGTGTTTTGGGAATAAGGATTAAGATTGAACTTAGAACTGTGATAGGATTGCATGCTCTACTCAGTAGTATTTTGGAGATTTAAGTTAGAAGAACTTTGACCATTGCATGTCTATAAGTTTAGTTCTTGTAGCTACTGGATTCAACTTAGAGCTCCGCTCTTTCAGGGAGAATTTTTATATCTGGTTCCGTTACCAAGGCCTTGATAGATTCAGGGGCCACTCACTCGTTTATTTCGGAGGTCTTTGCAAACTTTCTCAAGATCCAGACTATTGGGCTAGATACAGCCTTTTCAGTAGTGTTGCCGTCAGGCGAGGAGATGGCAGCCACCAATGTTATCCGAGATATAGACCTTGAGCTGCACGGTAATCTTGTTTATGCGGATCTGATTGTGCTACCGAGGCCGGAATTTGACATTATCCTAGGGATGGACTGGCTATTGAGGAACAGAGTGTTGATAGACTTCCAGCGGAGATCTGTTCTTGTCCGACCGCCTGGAATGGATCAGTTCTTATTTGAGTCGGACAGGTACTTTCCTTTACCGCGCATTATTCCTTATGTTCAGGCCAGGAAGCTCATGCATAGAGGGTGTCGGGCATTTCTAGCGACCTTTTTATCTGTCCCCGAGGAACTCAGCCAGTCAGCCTCAGATGTTCCGATTGTCAGAGATTTTTAAGGCGTTTTTCCCGAAGACGTCTCTGGTATGCCACCCGAGAGAGAGGTGGAGTTTTCCATTGAGCTTATGCCAGGTACGGCTCCGATATCCAAAGCGCCGTACCGACTAGCACCGACAGAGATGGCAGAGCTTAAGAAGCAGATACATGAACTTCTGGACAAGGAGTTCATTCGCCCTAGCTTCTCACCTTGGGGCGCGCCAGTCTTGTTTGTTAAGAAGAAGGATGGCTCTATGAGACTTTGTATTGACTATCGGGAGTTGAACAGGTTTACAGTGAAGAATAAATACCCACTTCCGAGGATTGAGGATCTGTTTGACCAGTTGCAGGGAGCTTCGATTTTCTCCAAGATTGGTCTGCGCTCTGGTTATCACCAGTTGAGGGTGAGAGATGCTGATGTTTCCAAGACTGCTTTTAGGACTCGTTATGGCCACTACGAGTTCCTTGTGATGCCGTTCGGACTGACGAATGCGCCAGCGATCTTCATGGATCTCATGAATCGCGTATTTCAGTCGTACCTCGATCAGTTTGTGATAGTGTTCATAGACGACATCCTCGTCTACTCCAAGAATCGGGAGGATCACAGCAGACATCTGACCACAGTGTTGCAGACATTGCAGAAGCACAAATTATTCGCAAAGTTCAATAAATGCGAATTCTGGTTAGAGAAGGTGGCGTTCTTAGGCCACATTGTTTCCAGCAGTGGCATTGAGGTAGACCCAGTGAAAGTTGCAGCAGTCAGAGATTGGGTTGTGCCTCAGAATGCATCAGAGATCCGCAGTTTCTTGGCTTAGCAGGATATTATCGGAATTTCATTAAGGGATTCTCTTCGATTGCAGTTCCACTCACAGCACTGACCAAGAAAATTGTGAAATTTGTTTGGAGCGAGGAGTGTCAGAAGAGCTTCGATACTTTGAAGCAAGCTCTTACCTCAGCACCAGTTTTGGCCGTGCCGTCAGAGTCCGGTGAGTTTGTTCTGTATACCGATGCTTCGCAACTCGGTCTTGGCGCAGTATTGATGCAGCATGGGAAGGTGATAGCTTATGCTTCTAGACAGTTGAAGACTCATGAGAAGAACTACCCTACCCATGATCTTGAGTTGGCCGCCGTAGTTTTTGCCTTGAAGATTTGGAGGCATTATCTGTATGGAGAGAAGTGCCAGATCTTTACCGACCACAAGAGCCTCAAGTATTTCTTTACGCAGAAGGAGCTGAACATGCGTCAGAGGCGTTGGTTGGAGCTTGTGAAAGACTACGATTGTGACATTAGCTACCACCCGGGTAAAGCTAATGTAGTTGCGGATGCATTGAGCAGAAAAGTCGCAGTGATGGCTCATTTGACGATTCAGAAACCTCTTCAGACTGAGATGCAGAGGTTTGATCTCGAGACTTATCCTCGAGGTAGAGTTCCTCGTCTATCTACCTTGACCATTCAGTCTTCCCTTATGGACTGTATTCGCAGTGGTCAGTCAGCAGATGAGCAATTGGTACAGTGGAAGAAGAGAGATGAAGCCAAGGGCAGTGTCTTGTATTCAGTCAGTGATGGTATTGTGAGATACCGAGACAGGATATGGGTTCCTAGCAGTGATTCTATCTGAGCAGATTTCTTATCAGAAGCCCATACGTCGCCGTACTCTATTCATCCAGGGAGTATGAAGATGTACAAGGATCTGCAGCTATTGTATTGGTGGCCTGGTATGAAGAAGGACATCAGACGTTTTGTGTCCGAGTGTCTGACCTGCCAGTTAGTGAAAGCCGAGCATCAGAGACCAGCAGGTTTGCTCAAGCCTCTCCCTATTCCCGAGTGGAAGTGGGAGAATGTTACCATGGACTTTGTGACCGGATTGCCGAGGTCAGCCAGAGGATCGAATGCTATCTGGGTGATTGCAGATCGTCTTACCAAATCAGCGCACTTCTTGCCTGTTAAGACGACTTTCACCATGGTTCAGTATGCAGAGCTGTATATCCGAGAGATAGTCCGACTTCAAGGTGTACCAGTTTCTATCGTATCTGACAGATATCCCAGATTTACTTCCTCGTTTTGGAAGAGTTTGCATTCGACTATGGGTACGAAGTTGCTGTTTAGCACAGCTTTCCATCCGCAGACAGATGGGCAGTCAGAGCGAGTTATTCAGATCTTAGAGGATCTTCTCCGTGCTTGCATCATTGATTTCTCCGGGAGTTTGGAGTCGAAATTACCATTTGTTGAGTTCACCTATAACAACAGCTTCCAGTCTTCTATTGGTATGGCTCCGTATGAAGCACTGTATGGCCGCAAGTGCAGATCTCCTGTTCATTGGGATGAAGTAGGAGAGAGAGCAGAGTTAAGTCCAGAGATTGTTCAACAGGCAGCAGATGTAGTAGTCAGGATCCGTGATAGGATGAGGACTGCTCAGAGCCGACAGAAGAGTTATGCCGATCAGCGGAGGAGAGATTTAGAGTTTGCAGTGGGCGATCATGTATTTGTGAAAGTGGCACCTGTGAAGGGTGTCATGAGATTTGGGAAGAAAGGGAAGCTCAGTCCGAGATTCATTGGACCGTTTGAGATCCTCGACAGAGTTTGGACGCTAGCTTATCGTGTGGCTCTTCCGCCGAATCTGGCCGGAGTACACAATGTCTTTCACGTCTCCATGCTGAGGAAGTACATGGCGAACCCTTCGCATGTGCTGAACTTTGAGCCGTTGCAACTTACTCCGAACCTGTCTTATGAGGAGAGACCAGTGCAGATCCTAGACCGGCAGGAGAAGAAACTTCGGAACAAGTTGGTTAAGCGAGTTAAAGTCAAATGGTTCAACCATTCAGAGGAGGAAGCTACGTGGGAGTCTGAGCCGGAGATGAGAGATCGATACCCCGAGTTATTCGGTGAGTTCTAATTTCGAGGACGAAATTTCTTTTAAGGGGGGAAGGATTGTAGAACCCGTAAATCAGTCTACGTATAAGCCATGCATAATTCTAGATTTTTAAAATTTAATTGACTTCATTGCATGATTATTTTAAAGGCATTTCTTTGAAGTTAATTATTTTATTATTTCATGCAGTAGTTTGATTTTTCAGTTATTTCAGTGAGGCCGGACTGGAGTTGGAGCTTTGAGATAGAATTTAAGATTCAAGAAATATTTCCAGAAGTTAATTTAGCTAGCTAGTAAGTTCATTTAAGTTAAAAAGGATGTTTTGAGGATTTAATTTAATTACTTGAGGTGATTAAGAAATAAACTCATTTAAGTTACTTAATTAAGGGAATAATTCACTAAATTAATTAAGGATTAGTGAGGCTTTTAAGGGTTATAAATTTACTAGCTAGAAAACATTTTTCCTTCCATTTATTAGATGAATTTTCGGCCCCTTAGATGATTAAGCATTGATATGCCAACTCAACACCTTTGACCCTTTCTTTGTATTTAATTAGTAGGATAATTCTTTTATTTTTGGGAGCACCATTTAATTAATGATCAACCTTATCCTCACCTAGTCTAGATGGTAATTGATCGGTCACCTCACCCCAACATGCACCAACAAATCATTTGATATCAAACTAGAATTCAAAATTCAAAAGGTGAAGACTTGGTCTTGAGTTATCCCCTATATCTTGCACCGACTTCCCTCACTCTCCTAACCATCATTCTCCCTCCCCCATGACCGAAATTCAGAGCTTATAGAGTAGAAAAATCGTGACCCTCATAGCCTAGAACAAGAGTGAAAGTCGAGAGCAAGAAAAGAAAAGGAGAGAAGCGCTCCACCTCCTCCGCGCCGAGTCGTCGTATTCTTTTCGTTTTTATTTCAAACGAAAACCAAGGCATGTCTAGATTCTTTCAAACCTCAATAAAGTCCTATTATAAATTATTTTCATTGCATGATCATGATTTCTTTGGCCATAAACCGAAACACACCAAGAAATTTCAGAAAAATATAACATGCAGATTTTCGGTTTCCATGACAAGCTTCAAGGGTTCTCTTGTTTTGACGTTTCAGGTGGATGTCTCGACTCCAGGCTCCCAAGGCGGATCCTAGACATGTAATAGGATGCATTAGGACCATGTTGGTCCATTCATTCAGTCCCCATGCTTGCTGGAAAAACCGAAATCACAGCAAGCTCCCCAAAGGTGCAGAGTTGTGTTCGAAAATTCAATTTTGTTGTCCAAGGGTAAGGATCTGATCATGGCTGCCCTAGGGGCCTATAGCCCTAGTTGGATCACTCCCCTAGCATGTCTAAGACGTGACTAAGTCATCCTTTTGGTGGCTTGGTCCATGGCTCATCGGTTTTTACATAAAACATCAAGAACAGCCCCCTCCCCTCTCGTCCCCTTCGGTTTTTGACAGCATGGGTGTGTTCGAGTTTTGTGGAATGGTATGGATCTTGGTTGGCCTATGGCCCTTAGCCACGGTTCATACCATGCCCCTAGATGTCTAGATCGTGCCATGGTCAATCAATGGCCACTGGAACGAGTCGAGACAGCAAGCGAAGCACAACACCACACACGCACGCATGAGGGCCCTCGGTAAGAGCTTTTGGTTGGTTGCTGGAATGGTGAGGATTGTGGCTGGCCTAGGGCCCTTAGCCATGGTTCAAATCATTCCTTGGGATGTTGGTAAGATTCTATGGTCGGTGGTTCACGCCCCAATGGCCGGTAGTCTCGAAAACAACACAAGATACGCGATGGTACAGCTGCTGGACATTTACAGCAAGTTGCTGTGTCGGTTCAGAGGCTCGTTTGAGTTCTTGGTTGGATTGTAGCCTATGGCCTTGAACTGGACAGTGCCTCCTTGAGTTAGGAATGTTGCATTTTTGACCGTTTGTGATTCGGATCATTTTTTAGGTCGTACGAGAATTTACGGTGCGATGAGCCAAATTGACTCTCGAAAGAGCGTTTCTTGTTTTGGCCTCCATTTCACCTAGATTTCGACCCTCATCATTTTAGGAGCATTAGTTCATAATTTTAAGCGTATTTTAATCATGACTATACGTCGGTTCAGTGTTGGTTCGGATTGGTTCGGAGTCATGATTAAATACGAAGTCGGTAGACGTAATTGTCGCATTTTCAAACGTAAATTGCATGGTTGGTCAAGTTTAAGCTATTGCATATTTTTCATGACAGTTAGGTTGCAGCGAGCTTGGGGATTATCCAATCCAATCCAGTTGGTAAAATTACAGGATTTTTCATTATGCCAGTTAATTATATTACGTGCATGAAAAATAGAAAATACTTATTTTTGAGATTTATGCGATATGGCTTGTGGTCAATTCACTATTATGGGAGCATTATTTTATACGGTCGCCAGTGACCGATCAGTTCAGTTTGGTACCACTCAGTCGCCAGTGACCGGCCAGCTCAGTTCAGTTTTATACTCCCCGGTAGCCAGTTACCGATCAGTTAAGTTCAGTGCAGTGGCCACAGGCGTAGACCATAATCTCAACAGAAAATTTTTACCAGTTATTTCAGTATAGGGCTCCAAGGAGCAAACATTTTTACTATGATTTCAGTTCAGTTATGCACGTATTATAATTGCTCAGTACAAGTTATTTTCAGTATGCCTCATGACATGATATTTTATCCTATGCACATTTTACTTCAGTATTTACTCGTTACCTACGATATTTGCATGCTGAGTCTTTAGGCTTACTAAACTTGATTGTTGTAGGTAGTGATGAGGCCTGGGCCGAGGGCGGGGACCAGTGAGCCAGCTTGGGTCGGCAGTAGTGGCACCCGAGGACCTCAGTTTCAGTACTTTCCATTTTTTTATGCTCAGACATTTTATCAGCTGTTGAATATTTTTAAATTGTTATTTTCGGCAAACTTTATTTTCTTCCGCTGCTATATATTTTTTTAAAACATTGAACTTGATTCATCAGTTGATTTTATGGTTGAGGCACTCCATTTATTATAAAAGAAAAATTTTTAATTTTCCGCAAATTTTCAAGCAAGGATTTTCGGTCCTCGACATAACATGCAACAGTGAAAAATATTGTAAACTACACACATTTCATGATCTTAAAAGTATAAACTTAAACATGTCATATAATAGCAGAACCTGTCAAAACATGTCTCATCATATCATCATATACGTATACATTTTCTTTAATTTAATTCAGTTCATTAGTTGTGACTTTCGCACCAGCTCTATCGTATCAGCTCTATTCGATGGATCCATCTACGTATAATCACTGTACCGGGCGGCGGGAAAATCAGCGACACTTTCACTCGTTAACTAAGCCTTGGCCTATCATATCATCATATCATGTCAGTGGAAATACGATCAACGGGCTCCCTCTAGGGCCTTCTCCCGTAAACGGGCTCCATCTAGGGCCTTTTTTCTCACGATATCTCCAATCATATCATTGTATACATATATCATCAGTCACAACCAACTCACATCCTTCAAAAATATCATCATTTTCATCACTTATCAAAATCATGCATATAAGTAAATTTTCTTTAAAATCAAGCTTGCAACGTATTTTCATAATTTCATAAATATCATATATGTGATACATAAAATTTAAAAACATGATAAATCTGTGCTCAGGGCACTGTCAAAACAAAAATCTCGACTCGCATGCAAAATTACCATTTTGACCTGGAAATCCAAAATGACCGTTTTACCCTTGGAACTCAACATTTCGACCCGAAGCTTACCAAACTCCTTAAAACACCTCAAAATATATTATAAACATTTCTTAGACGTAAACTCGAGCATGTTTTACAACTTACATGATTCATTTTAAAACTTGAACCAGGGTCCCGGTTTTAACCCAAATCAACCCGAAACTTAACCAAATCTCTTCAAGTTTAAACCATGCCTCGACCATACCCTACCAGCCCTTAAACCACCTATACCAGCCCACTTAATACCTTCAAACATCACCTGAAAGTTGCTGGATTTTTCTGCACCAAATCGAGCCGAACCCTATTGCACTAAACCCTCGAATTCTCGACCCTAGACCAAACCAACGGGGACCAGACCTCAACCAACTCTTCCTAGCCCACCTCTGGACCCTCCTGGACCACAACATGGCCTAGTTCAGCCCTGCTTGGCCTAGCCTAACTTCGAAACTTGAGAAAACGTGAAAAACATGCACAAATTTTCACAGCTTGAGCGAGTTTACGATAAAAATCATATCTCCCTCGTTTCATATCAGAAAATTACGAATTTGCTATCGAATCAAAGATAACAGAGAGTGATACAAATTATATGTTGATCACATTTTCAGAAAACCAAATTATAAGTCGCGGAATTTGAAATAACAGAGTGTGATGGATTTTGTGACACAGAAATTTAATAGCTTGTGCAGTTTTACGATAAAAATCATATCTCTCGCGTTTCTCATCATAAAATTACAAATTTGCCATGGAATCGAAGATAACAAAGAGTTCTACAAATCATATGTTTAACACATTTCCAGAAAACAAACCTACAGTCTCAGAATACGAAATAACAGAGGATGACGGGTTTTGTGACACAGAAATTTCACAGGGTGCGGTTTTACGATAAAAATCATATCTATCTCATTTCTTATCATAAAATTACGAATTTTTTATCGAATCAAATATAACAAAGAGTGCTACAAATCATATGTTGAACACATTTCCAGAAAACCAACCTATAAGTTGCAGAATTCGAAATAATAGAGGGTGACGGGTTTTGTGACAAAAAATTTTCGCAGCTTGTACGGTTTTACGATAAAAATCATATCTCCCTCGTTTCTTATCATAAAATTACGAATTTGCTATCGCATCGAAGATAACAAAGAGTGCTACAAATCATATGTTGACCACATTACCAGAAAACCAATCTATAAGTCGCATAATTCGAAATAAAAGACGGCGATGGGTTTTGTGACACAAAAATTTCGCAGCTTGTGCGGTTTTACGATAAAAATCATATCTCCCTCATTTCTTATCAGCAATTACGAATTTGAAATCGAATCGAAGATAACAAAGAGAGCTACAAATCATATGTTGAACATTTCAAGAAAACCAAACTATAAGTCGCAGAATTCGAAATAACAGAGGGTGGCGGATTTTGTGACACAGAAATTTTCACAGCTTGTGCGGTTTTACGATAAAAATAATATCTCCCTCAAGAAAACCGATCAGCCCTCACCAAAACGTGACTAACTCGTGACTCCACCCCCTTGACACCAAAATTCCAACATATAGAGCCCCCTAACACCTCAACCGGCATCCCCTTGCACATGAATCACAAAAACGTGAGTAGGAAACAATAGAATGCGTATTTCGTGTCAAACCTTTGCAAAAATGGCACCACATGATAAATGAAAAGAGTTATCATGCAAATACATAAATATCATCATACATAGCATGAATGATGAGGAAAAGAATGATACAAGGTGTGCCTTGATGTGTAGATGCTCAAAGACTCGAAGAAACGCGCGTCGGGGAGGCACCGGAGGAGCAAGGATGAGTTTTTCTTGAAAAATAATGAAGGAAAATGTTGCTGCTGGTATTCTCACGAGGATGGCTGCTGAATGGAGGGTAGGGGCGGCTGTAGTGAGCTAATTATAGTTTTATTTTAAATGTAGTTTAGGTTAATTAAAAATGCACTAATTGACCTCTGATTATAATTAAATGGTTTAAAAGGGCTTTTGAGCCCATTATTCTATAAAATAAACCCATCAAGCCCATAAACATTTTCGAAAAATATTTTTTTTTGGTACGTTTTAGAAAATATTGCCCGAGCCCTCAAAAAGTCCCCTGAATCATTAAAATTTGCGTACCATCTAAAAATATGACACGGCGGGTAAAAATGTCCAACCAAAGCCCATTTTAAAAAAATCATACTTAAAAACACCTCATACTAATCAATTAAAATTAATCTTTTAATAAAAATATTTTTCCTTAATATCTCCGGTCTCCGTTCCTCATCCAAGGGCGAAATGCAACTTAAAATCCTAATGCATGAAACTTTAAATAAACCATTAATTAAAACATAAATTAATGAAATAAACATGCATTTAATGCTTTAAATGAATTTAATAAAATACCAACGAAATTTAATAACTTGCATGCATGTGGTTAACGTGGACCTTCAAATTTTCGGAACGTTACAGAAGTACTTCAATACTGAGATCCGTGGACGATTGAAGAGGGAATTCATGACTCTCCGTCAGGGAGATGCTATTGTGGCTGAGTTTGTGAGGAATTTCAATAGGGACTGTCATTTTTTGCCCCTCAGTGCTAGGGATGCTGCTGAGAATCTTAGACACTTTCTGGTTGGTCTACGACCTACCATACGTCGTGACGTGATGATGATGCAACCCTTGGATTATGCTTCTACTACTACCTATGCATTTCTAGCCAAGCAATCTTTGAAAGATATTGATTTTGAGAAGCAACGCAAAAGACAGCAACACCAGCAGAATTCTCAGCCAAGTAAAAAGCCATACATGGGATCTCCCAGACCTCAAGGGCCACAAAAGCCCCAAGGTCAAGCAAAGAAGCCAGACCCATCAAAACCACCACAACCTGGAGCACCAAAACCTGCAAAGAGGCTACCATGAAAGGAGTGCAATCGCTTACATTATGGCAAGTGCATGTGGGGATCTTTTAGATGCTTCATATGCAAGGAGGAAGGGAATAAAGCTGCAGATTTCCCAAAGAAAAATGCACCCACTATGGGTAAAGCTTATGTTATGCATGCTGAGGAAGTTGAGGAGGAGCCAGACATGACTCTTATCATCGGGAGGATAATCATTCTAGGTGTAGCTACCTATGCACTGCTTAGATTTGGGAGCTACACATTTTTTCATATCTGAAACCTTCATCAAGCAACTGAATATTATTCCTGAGGATATGGGTTTGGGTTTCAAAGTTTCTATTCCTTCCGGAGACCAAATGATCACGTCTAGTATTGTGAAGAATCTGGAGCTTCGTTTATTTAAAGATGTGGTTCGGGCATATCTTATCGTACTCTCTATGCCTGAATTTGACATCATACTTGGTATGGATTGGTTATCAGTGAATGGAGCTTCGATAGATTTTTGTCAGAGATCAGGGAATATTCGACCTCCTTGTGGGAAATCATGTGTCTTTGAGGCGGCAAGGAACAAGCAAATGCCGTATATCATCTCTTGTCTGTGTGCGAGGAAACTTATGAGACGAGGATGCGAAGCTTTTCTAGCATGTGTCACTACATCACATGCTCCTATCAGTCAGAAGCTAGAGGATGTTGATATCGTCGGAGACTTTCCTACTGTCTTTCCTGAGGACGTTTCTAGCATTCCACCTGACCATGAGGTGGAATTTTCTATTGAGTTGATGCCGGATATTGTACCTATTTCTAAAGCACCTTATAGTCTAGCACCCACTGAAATGAAAAAATTAAAAGATCACATCCAAGAATTGCTAGACAAGGGTTTTATTCACCCTAGTTACTCTATGTGGGGTGCACCGGTATTATTTTTGAAGAAGAAAGATGGTAGTACGCGACTCTGTATTGATTAACGAGAGCTGAATAGAGTCACTATAATAAGTATCCTCTACCAAGAATTGAAAACTTATTTGATCAATTGCAAAAAGCATCGATATTCTCGAAGATTGATCTTTGTTGGGGATACCATCAGTTGAAAGTGAAAGAGTCTGATGTTCATAAGACAGCGTTTAGGACTAGATATGAGCACTATGAGTTTATGGTCATGCCATTTGGGTTGACCAATGTGCCAGCGATCTTCATGGATCTCATGAATCACGTATTTGATCCGTATATGGATCAGTTTGTTATAGTCTTCATTGATGATAATTTATCTATTCAAAGACTAAAGAGGAGCAAAGGGGCATTTGAGGGACAGCACTGCAAGTACTGCAAGATAGGAAGTTGTTTGTAAAGTTCAGCAAGTGCGAGTTTTGGCTTGATAGAGTGGCATTCTTAGGCCACATCATTTCTAATGATGGAGTGGAGGTTGATCCAAGTAAATTTGAGGCAGTGAAAGAATGGCCAGTACCGAAGAGTGTAACCGAGATTCGTAGTTTCTTAGGACTTGCTGGCTACTATCGAAAGTTTATTCAAGTATATTCATCTATTGCAGTACCCATGACCACCCTGACAAAGAAAAATGCAAAGTTTGTATGGGGATCCGAGTTCCAATACAGTTTTGACAACTTGAAGCAAGCTTTGATTTCAGCACCAGTGTTATCTATGCCATCGAGGCAAGGAGATTGTGTTCTTTATACCGACGCTTTTAAACTTGGTTTGGGTGCAGTTCTGATACAAAATGACCGAGTTATAGCCTATGCGTCGAGACAGTTGAAAGCTCACGAGAAGAACAACCCCACTGATGATCTTGAGCTTGCAGTGGTAGTATTTTCATTGAAGATTTGGAGACATTACTTGTATGGGGAGAAGTGCAAGATTTTCACCGACCATAAAAGTTTGAAATACTTCTTCACCCAAAAAGAGTTGAATATGAGACATAGAAGATGGCTTGAATTAGTGAAAGATTACAACTGTGACATTAGCTATCATCCGAAAAAGCTAATGTAGTGGCAGACGCATTAAGTCGAAAAGCAGCAGTTATTACTCAATTATCACTTCAAAGACCACTTCAGTCCGAGATACAATGGTTTGAGCTTATATTATATGCTAGGGGCGAGACCCCTAATCTTGCCACCTTGTCAGTACAGTCGACTTTGAGAGATAGAATCCGTGAGGGACAGTCTTCTGATGAGCAATTGCAAAAGTGGAGATTGAGAGATGAAGCCAAGGGCATGAAGTTGTATTCTGAAGTGGATGGCATAGTTCGTTATTTGAATCGTTTATGGGTTCCTAATGAAGAATCTTTGAGGGAGCTCATTATGAAAGAAACTCATGACACGCCATATTCTATTCATCCTTGAAGCATGAAGATGTACAAGGATCTGTAGTTATTGTATTGGTGGTCGGACATGAAGAGAGATATCCTGCGATTTGTATCCGAGTATTTGACATGTCAGCAAGTAAAAGCAGAGCATCAGAGGTCAGCGGGAAAGCTTAAGCCACTTCCTATTCCCGAGTGGAAATTGGAAAATATTACTATGGACTTTGTTGTGGGATTACCGAGGACTATCAAGGGGTTTAATGCAATATGGGTGATAGTGGATCGTCTTACGAAATCAGCGCATTTTCTACCTATCAAGACGACATTCACCATGATACAATATGATGATCTGTATATTCGACAGATAGTTCGTCTGCATGGGATTCCCATATCTATTGTTTCTGACAGAGATCCGAGATTTACATTGTCTTTCTGGAAGAGTTTGAATGCAGCGATGAGGACTAAATTGTTATTCAGCATAGAATTCCATCTTCAAACCGATGGTCAGTCAGAAAGAGTAATTCAAATTTTAGAGGAACTACTTCGAGCTTGTGTGATCGATTTCCAAGGAAGTTGAGAACCAAAATTATCTCTAGTGGAGTTTACCTAGAATAATAGCTATCAATCATCTATATGGATAGCTCCTTATGAGGCACTTTATGGGAGGAAATGTAGATCACCTATTCATTGGGACGAGGTTGGCGAGAGAAAGGAAATCGGTCCTGACGTGATCGAGCAGACAGCCGAGCTAGTAGTCAAAATTCGAGAGAGAATGAAGACTGCACAAAGTCGACAGAAAATTAATGCCGACAAGCGACGAAGAGAGCTAGAGTTTGCAGTGGGAGACCACATATTTGTGAAAATAACACCTATGAAGGGTGTTATGCGATTTGGCAAGAAAGAGAAACTTAGTCCAAGATTCATAGGGCCGTTTGAGATTTTAAAGAGGATTGGAACACTAGCCTATAGAGTTGCACTGCCACCGATGCTATCTGGAGTACACAATTTGTTTCATATCTCGATGCTGCGAAAGTATATGTCGAACCCTTCACATGTACTAAATCACGAACATCTGAAATTGACTCCAATTATGACTTATGAAGAAAGACCTATCCAAATCTTGGGTATGCAAGAAAGAAGACTCCGAAACAAAGTCATTCCAATGGTCAAGGTCAAGTGGCTAAATCACTCGGAGGAAGAAGCTACTTGGGAAACCGAGAGAAACTTGAGGAGTCTCTTCCCGGAGTTATTCGGTAAGTTCTAATTTCGAGCACAAAATTTTATTCAAGGGAGGGAGGAATTGTAAGGTCCAAAATTAAGACGACGTAATCCAACTGCATGCAAATTTAGGGAAAATGAAAAATAACTACTTAATTTATTTTAATTGCTAAATTGATTATGTTTATATGATTTCAAAGTAGTTTTCTACTTGAATGCATTATAATTTATTTTTAAAAGTTATTCGAGTTGCGATCGAGGAGCGGAGACCGAGGGATGAAAAATAGAAACTGTTTTTATTAAATAATTGTTTTTAATTATTTAAAATAAGGTTGATGCTTTTTATTATTTTTTAAAATAAGGAGTTTTGAGATGATTGTATACGTCAAGACGTAATTGTTATCAGTATTCGATTTTCAACAAAAATACGAACATTTTGACAACTCGGATAATAATTTCACGAACTTTCCTAAACGAAATAATTTTTAAGTGCATAATTAGGCTTATTGGGCCTATTATGTCATAATATTCATGCCCCCTTCTCCTCAAAGCACACAAGACTCCTAGCATCTTCAAATCACATGGCACACACAATATTTTCAAGGCAAGGCTTCGATTTTTTCAAGGTGTTTCCGCAAAGGGTTTCTTGATAAGTGCATTTTGTGCACTTAAATTATCCTTATAATTCATATAGATTGTTAGTTTTCTTAGGCGGAATTATGCGTCTTTTGCTATTTTTGATGTGCTTACAGGAATCTAGGTAAGGCTACTACATGGACGTGAAAAGGAGCGAAAGTGACTATTAGAAGAAATAGGAGGAAAATGACCCAGCCCTGAAGGCAGAGAGACCCGCGCATATGAGCGAGTCAAGGGCGCGCATGTGCGCGCTAGAAAGAAGTGAGACACAAAGCAAAACAGAAGAATCCGTGCATATGCGCGGAGCGAGGGCGCGCATATGCGCGCAAGAAGATCGCCCACACAAAAGGACCCGCGCATATGCGGAAGTTTAGGTCACGCATATGCGCAACGCGGAATTCAGATTCATTAAGTTTCGTCGTGGGCTTTAAAAGGGGGTTCATACGTGAGAAAGGGCAGCCAAGAGGAACAGCCGTTCAGAGCAGCAGTTGAGACGAGGAAAAGAGCAAAAATCAGAGTGCACGGAAGACGGAACACGAAGAACGGAGATAGGAGACGTTGAATCCGGACACGGGGACGCCCTTTCATCTCTCTTCAACACGTTTCTAATTCGGTTCGTTACTTTTACGTTTTTATGATTACAAACAGGTTTTGTATTGATTTAGATTCGAGTATGAACTAATATATTTTTTAGAGATTGACATAGTCTTGGTTGAACAAATGTTATTGACGTTTTGAGTTTTCATTGAATTAATTCATCGTGTTTATTTGTGATTTCTTGTTCTTAATGCTTTTGGATTACTGGCCATAATTCGATTGATCAAAGAATTAAGATCTGACACTCGAGAGAGGGGATTGAAATTAGGACAGGGGAAATCACATCGTCAGATGTTTATAACGTGCAAAACACGTATAACTCTGACGAATCCTTAAAGAGAACCTTGTTTGCATTTATTACGTGTTACGTGATTTTAAATATACATATTAAAATCGATAATAGGTAATACAGTTTTATTTATCACTTGAAAAAGGGAATAGGAAAATTGCGAGTTCTTGGTTAGTAAACATGATGCAATTTAATAAAATGTTAGTCAATTTTAATTTAGCATAGGGGAGACCAGACGAAATCATATCTCTACATTTATCTACTCATTGAACTTCAACTGCGTGCTAGAAATTAATAGGATTCGTTATTTGTTTTGAATTGTTTACCAACTATCTATTTGAGTTTCTTAAATAAAGTTGAACTATGTCAATTATGGTACTTAATATACAGGTTTAAATAATTACTCATCGTGGGATCGATATCTGTACTCAAACTAGTACTAAAACTTGACACCTAGGGATGTAAATGAACCAAACCGTTTGCGAGCTATTCGAAGCTCAGCTCGATAAAAACTTCGTTTGAGTTTGTTTGTTAATCATATCAAACCAAGCCCAAGCTCGATTTTGAGCTCGAAAATTTAATCAAACCAAGCTCAAGCATAAGGATATTCGGCTCGTTTAGGTGGCTCGTAAGCTCGAGCTCGAGTCGTTTAGGTGGCTCGTAAGCTTGAGCTTGACTCATTTGTTGAGTTGACAAATAAAAATATTAGTACTAATATCAATGGAAGGAATTGAATCCAAGGCATGTTTGAAAAAATGATGAATTCACACTATTTAGTCACAATTATATTTTTAATCTTATTTGCATATCATTATACTAAAATGTTCTTTAAAATACAATAAATAAAATAAATTAACAGAAATGCATCTACTTATTCTTTTTTCCTAAAAATTTACATAACCAAGTCATATACAAATTGAGTAACTTTACAAATTATTATACTAAAATATTATATTAAATTGACTTTTTTTGGATCATTCATCATTTACTATTAGTCTATTAAGGTTAATTAAAAATTTTACATGCTAAATTGATATGCCATTTGACATTAATCAATAATTTAAGTTAATTATGTCGAATTCATTTCATAATGATGTATTGTCTTCGATCTACTATATTTAATTCTCTACTTTCAAAATATAAAGAGTGTAATAGTGAGTACGGTTGAATACATAGGAAATGAGAGATTATTTTAAAGCTTCAACTTTATTGGTCTTGTTATTTTGTTTCTATTAATATTTGACTTTTAATAACATGTTACTCACTATTTATAATTATACTCATATAAAAAATGATTTACATGTAACATATATTTTTTAAAATTTGGGAAACACATTATTATTTTTATTTATAGGTTTTTATAATATCTATATACGTGTTATCACCTTTATTATCTTATTTAATTACATTATTTATATAAAAATTTATGAATATTAATACAATTCCGAATATAAATTTTTTAATTGTATTGTTATTTAGCTTCTACACAATTCCGAATATACAAATTTTATGAATATATTATGTTATGTAAGAAATTATACACAATTTCGAATATAAATTTTTTTAATTGTATTATGTTAGATTCAACCCAAACAACACTACCTGTTATGAAAATACCTTTATTTTCGAATATTGTTATTTAGCTTCTACACAATTCCAAATATATATTATTTATATAAAAATTTATGAATATTAATACACAATTCCGAATATACAATATTTTTTAATTGTATTGTTATTTAGTCACTTTGAATTGAGTGGCTTACACTGTGACACGTTCCTGGTTCCTCCACTCAAACCTAATCAAAACATTTGTGCTTTAGACTTAAATCTTAACGCCACCCTCCTCAGCTCGGCCTTTCCTGTGAAGAACGAAAAAAATCTTCTCCACGACGCCCTCCCCAACTCGATAAATTTTTCACAATTTTTATCATCCACCTCTTGGTTATAATTTTTATCATCTGCCCTCCCCAACTCCGTAAATTTTTCACAAAATTTTCATAATCTTCTCTTATACCGTAAATGATTTTGGAAATACTTTTTATACTTGCAAACACTTTTGAAAAATTTTGAAAAAGTATTGTTTGTGTACTAATTGTTGCAGTTACTGGTGTTCATCTAATCCAAACATGTCAACTCCAAACACATTATCTGCTCAAGAATCGAGCACAACCCCAGTTATGGGAGGAGTTCAACAAAGTACAAATGACGAAAATGAAGCTTCTCAAAGCAAGAATGCTGTTGAACTTGATAATATTGAAGATGATGATACTAATCCATATGGTCCGAAGAAAAGGAAACGCACATCTAAGGTATGGTTGGATTTTAAAATAGTTACTGTTGCAGATGGGTTGATGAAGGCTGAATGTATTCATTGTAAACATCGGTTGGCATATAATAAAAATTCGGGTGTTACATCACATTTGATTAGGAATAGCAAAGGCTGTGTAAGGAAGAAGGTGAATGAGGGTGGGCAAAAAAATTTAAGTGTAATCCCAACCATTTCAAAGTCAGAAACAGTTAGTACAGTGCATAACTTCAAATATGATCAAGCAAAGATCAGAGAGATTCTCTCTCACATGATTGTTGTTCATGAACTACCATTCGTCTTTGGAGAGTATGAATTGTTCAAATTATTGATGAAGAATGCTACACCACATTATGAAAAAATCAGTCGTGCCACCACAAGGAAAGATTGTATTACTTCTTATGAAATGGAGAAGAGAAAATTAATGGCAGAACTAAAGCAAGTGAATAGGGTCAGCGTGACAACTGATTTATGGAGGTCTGATAAAAAATTTTCATATATGGTTGTCACTTGTCATTACGTGGACTCTAGTTGGAATTTGCAAAAAAGAAATTTGAATTTTTGTGAAGTCCCACCACCCCATACAGGTATTGTTGTTTGTGATGTGTTGAATAAGTGTTTGGTGGAATGGGGAATTGAAAACAAGGTGTGGACAGTCACAGTTGATAATGCTTCATACAATGATGTAGCTATTCGATTGTTAAAGGAGAATCTTTCTTACGAAAACAGCCTCCCTCTTAGCGGGAAATTGTTCCATGTGAGATGTTGTGCTCATATCTTGAATATTTTGGTACAAGATGGTCTTTCTGAGATCCAAAATATTATTTTCAATGTGCGTGACACTGTGAAACACATATCTGCATCAGAGCACCGTATAAAAATGTTCAGTGAAATTGCAAAACAATTGCAATTATCTTCAAAGAAACTTATAATGGATTGTTGCACTAGGTGGAATGCGACATATTTCATGTTGTCTACTACTTTGGAGTTCAAAGATGTTTTTCCAAGATATCAACAACGGGATCCTACTTATAACTCTTTGCCAAGTGACGAGGATTGGGAGAAGGTTCTTGTAGTTTGTTCATTTCTTGAAGAATTTAATGAAGTCACCTACATCATTTCAGGTAATGAATGAATATCCAACTTTAAACTTGTTCCTTACTATATTGCATTGTGTTCCTATTCTATCTAGGTACTTCATTGCATTTGGGTTCCTTTCAAAACTAGAGACACAAAGATGTGTCCAGTGTCATGCACATTGGAAATAATATGTCCTGTATTGTTTATTTTTTTACAATCTAATATATTATTGTAACAAAACAATATGAATGTTTGTATGAGTTTCTGGATATAGGGGTTCTTCCTATATTGTTTATTTTTTTACAATCTAATATATTACTTACCTTGTTTCAGATTCAGAATATCCGACTTCAAATTCGTTTCTTCCTGAACTCTATAACATAAAAAATTTATTGAAGAATACAAATGTGGGTGAAGATAGTTTCATGGCAGATATGATTAAGAAGATGAAGAATAAATTTGATAAATATTGGGGTGATTGTAACTTGTTAATTTCTATAGCGGCAGTATTATATCCAAGGAATAAGATGAAGTTGATTGAATGGTGCTTTCCAGAGATCTATTCTGAAGTTGATGCAGTTGAGCATATCGTTACAGTTCGTGAGACCTTGCGTAACTTGTATAATGAATATGTTGAGGCTCACAAAAAAAATATTGGTGAAAAGGATGTTCAAAGTGAGAGTAAAAAAGAAAGCTCTAATTGTACAAGTAGATTGTTAGTGAAAAAACAAAAGGTAAAGTAAGGGCACAATTTGCCAACTACATTAAGAATGTTGATAGTGTAGAGCAAGTGAAGTCTGAGCTTGAAGTGTACTTTGAGGAATGAGTTGTTTTTTGTGAAGATGATCAAGAATTTGATGCATTATCATGGTGGAAGATGAACAACTTAAAGTTTAGGATTTTGTCGAAGATGGCGTGTGATGTACTATCAATTCCAATAACCTCTATGGCTTCTGAATCAGCTTTCAGTGCAGGTGGTAGAGTCATTGATCCATATCGCGCAATTTGGGAGTAGAGACAGCTCAAATGTTGCTTTGCGCAGAAGATTGGTTACGTGCTCGTTACCAAATCAAGAGAAAAGCAAAAGTAAGTAAATTGATATCTAATTTAATTATGTATATATTAATTATGTGTTATATATCTAATTTATTGTGTTTCATCAAATTTGGTTATTTATGCCTAACATATTGAATTTTTGTATTTGTATGTAAAAGGGAAATTTGGAGCTTAAAGAGATTCATTTGACTTAAAATACTTAGAATCAACTATCAAGAGCTCTTATAAAGTTTTTTGTCGTTAAATTGGTAAAGTTTATTTCTTTTTTAAATTTAAATATATTGTTTTCTTCTTGATTAAATTGATAACTCGTTTTTATTAAAAAATTGTTATTATGGACTTTGCAGGATAGTTGATTAGTGGTTATTGGAGATGATTTTGTAATTCCTGATTTTAATGGATTCTCTAACGTCCTCTCTACTCTCACCAGACTTAGTTGGAGTATTAAATGGGTGAAATTATTTCATCGTTATTTATATGGTGATATCAGTATATAATGAATATTCTAGATGTATGGTTTTGGAATATTCAATAATATACTGATTTATGTTTTTTTAGCTCTTATTTGTGTCGTTTTGGTTATTTATGAATGAATTTACATTTTTATGTCTAATTTAAAATTAGTTTATAGATATATTAATTTTTAACAAGCTCTATTCAAACTCAAACTCGAGCTCAATTCTATGCTTATCGAGCTCGAAAATGAGACGAGCTCAAGCCAGGCTTGTTAAACATGCTAAACGAACTATTGATGAATCAAGCTCGAGCCTGGCTTGATTAACATGCTAAACGAGCTTTTAACGAGCCGAGCTCTAGCTTTTCTCGAGCACAGTAATTTCAATACAAACCGAGCTCGAGCCTGATAATAGAAGCTCGAATCGAGCTCGAACTCGAGCTCGAGCCTCAAACAATCTTAATCAAACCAAGGTTAAGCCTGATACTGTTTGGTTTGGTTTGGATCGTTTACATCCCTATTGACACCATACATTGTGGTAGTGAAAATACGCAACAAGTTTTTGGCGTCGTTGCCGGGGAGTAAACTACTTAATTGCATATTAATATCGTTACTAAGTAGTTATGACTTTAATTTAGATTTTATTTTATTTAGTTTATTTATTTTGTTAATTTTTAATCTTTTCTGTTTTGACAGTGCATGCCAAGATCGCAAAACCCTGACTTGTTTATTTTTATCCAGAGATCGAAATAACTGTGAGAAGACTAAGAAAAGCGAGAAGGGAAGAAATCCAAACAATGGCTGAAAACATAGAAGACGCGAGATACAACCCGCCAGACGCTACACCTATCAGAGATCACTTCAGACCAGTGATCAACACACATTATTCTGGCATTGCTCGGGGGATCATAAATGCCAATAATTTCGACTTGAAGCCTGCACTAATAAATATGGTTCAATGGAACCAATTTCATTTGAGGACTTTCCTGGAGATCACGGATACGGTAAAAATTAATAATGTTCCTGATGATATTATTAGATTGCGTTTGTTTCCATTTTCTCTCAGTGACCAAGCAAAAGGATGGCTTCAGTCGCTTCCTTTGGGGAGTATCACAACGTGGCAAGAGTTGGCAAAAAAATTTATGTCTAAATATTTTCCCCCTGCAAAGTCTGAACAGTTGAAGATTGAGATCAGTACTTTCAGGCAGAATGACTTTGAGCAGCTTTATGAGGCGTGAGAAAGGTATAAGGAGTTGTTGCGGAGGTGCCCGAATCATGGTTTTGAAGACTGGGTACATATTGGGCTTTTCTATAACGGGTTGAATGGCCAGACACGGACAACAGTGGATCCAGCGGCAGGTGGCACGATCTTGGCCAAATCTCCTGCTCAAGCCTATGACTTGCTTGAGCAGATGACTATTAATAGCTACCAATGGCCGTCTGAGAGGTCAGGAGTGCAGAGGACAGCTGGAGTTTATACTGTGGATCCTATCACATCACTCACTACGCAAGTATCAGTATTGACTACTCAGATAGCAACCATGAATAAAGTGAGTTCATCAAACACTGAGGGACCATTGGATGTCGTTGAAGAATCGCAAATTCCTGAAGAAGTGCAATACATCAATAACAAGACCTTTGGAGGCTATTGAGGATATCGAGGTAACCCTCCCCCTAACACTTATCATCCTGGTTTGAGAAACCATGAAAATTTTTCATACGCAAATAATAAGAATGTGTTGAATCCTTCACCGCGGTTCAATACATCAAATGGGGAAGGGAAGCCGTCGTTTGAGGATTTGTTGGGACATTCGTTTCTGAATCTGGCAAGAGGATGGCTAGAACTGAGTCTAGACTTGACAACCTTGAGACACACAAGACGAATATTGGTGCTTCCTTGAAAATCCTTGAGTCGCAAGTGGGGCAGATAACGAAGCAACTCGCGTCTCAACCATCAGGTGCAGTACCAAAGACTGCGAACCCAAATCTGAGGGAATTGAATTATGTTTTTATTCAGCATAAGGAGATTGATAGGGTAGACATATAAGAGAAAAAGGCTGATCACACACCCATCCGGGAAGATAAGTCAACGCCGAGCAAAAGAGTCCGAGGTAAGAACAGTGAGAGGTATGACTCAAATCAATGCATTAATATTTTTACTTCCCTACCCTCAGATATTTTTACAATTAAATGCCAAATTTCAAAAGAAAAAGGTTCTTGAAGATATCAAAAACCTACACACTAACATTGAGTTTGAAGATCAGGTGGAAGGTGAATTTACCGAAGGAACGCGAACAAATCTTCCTCATAAGCTGCAAGATCCCGGTGAATTTATTGTACCATGTGAAATAGGGGGTCATTTAGTGGAAAAAGCTATCTGTGACTCAGGAGCAAGTGTGAATATAATGCCAAGTTCTCTTTACGAGAAACTTGGACTGAGCGGGATCAAACCCACAAAAGTAAGCTTACAGATGACAGATAAATCGATCAGGACACCGTTGGGTATTGTGGAAGACTTTGAAATTCGGATCGATAAACTGAAGGTTCTAGCAGAGTTCGTTGTACTTGACATGGAGAACAGTCAGAACGTTCACGTCATTCTAAGACAACCATTATTGGCTACTATTGGAGCCATCATTGACGTGAAACGAGGAAAGTTGACCATGGAAGTTGAAGGTCAAATGGTGGCAATAAAGGCAGCCAAGGAATCATATGACCCACCATGAAAAGGATTAGAGAAAGTCAGGCTGATGACTATAAACCAAGCGCTGTGTAGGAGGCAACACATAATTATTTTTAGCATTCGTTTTTATTTTTTATTTCATTTTAATCCCTTATTTTTTAATTTTAATTTCCTTTATTCAAGTATTGATTTAAACTGCTTCATTTTTGCAGGTGTTAGAAAAAAAAGGGTTTGGACAGTATGCATCGCGCATATGCGCGACTTAGTGCGCGCACATGCGTGAAGCCCAGATCGGAGGACAGATACTTTGGCGCATATGCACGATATGACAAGGCAGAAAATTCAAGGTAGAGACTTTGGCGCATATGCACCGGGTTAAGACGCGCATGTGCGCGAGGACTGTGAAAAAAAATCGCGAACCCGTCCTTCAGGAATACACAGCAGCCACCGGTATGGCCACCCCAGCACATGGATGAGGATGACGACGATGGAGATGGCGAGCACTGACGCTCACCGTGGGAGGTATGACTGTTCCGTTCTTTCCTGTTTATACATTGAGGACAATGCATACTGTAAGTTTGGGGGGGTCAATTTACTTGATTATTTAAGTTTTTATTTCATTCTTAGTTAAATTTTTTGTTAGTTATTTTCTGCAGAGTAGTTTTTTTTTTGGAAAAGTCATGGATACATCGTTGTGTGGCCAATGATGATAATGAAATCGTGGTTTTAATGCATATATGTATTCATGATAACTTGGGAGTCACAAATATCTTTGAACGGTCATGTTTGTTGATACTATCAATGCTTAGAGACAATTTACATGCTTGTGATGCTAAATAGACAATAGAGATCTGAATTTTAATATTTCTCACATGACATTAACTGACACATTTGCAAACACAGAAATGACCTGGACAATCTTTCTTAATGTCTTTGGGCCTGTTTTTCATTGCTATTATCGTTCGTTAGCCCATTGAACCTCGAGTAGATTGAGATGCTTGACTTTTTTTTGTGCACCTCTCATATATCATTTGATTGAAAATTGCATGTGATTGGTTTGTATGAGTTGACCACTGGATTGACGGAAATCTAGAACTTGCTTGAACACTTTTCGAGGCGAAATACGGATAATATGTGACATAGGAATGATTTAGGCAATCTTTGGAACCGTTTAAGCCTTTGAGCCTACTGAATAAACATGAAATATCCCTAGTGTCCCATTTTGAGCCTATTTAAAAAATCAAGTGGTGTGTGTCAATGACATACAATTAGCCCTCACTTGTATCTATTTTGCATCCCACAACAACTACCTAATGATGTTTATACACTTATTGTCCTACCTAATTTTGAGGGAAATAAGTTCATTGGTGTTGTAACGATTCAAGTACTCCTTGAAAAGAAAAAGAAAAAGAAAAAAATAGTAAATGCGAAACAAGAGTTGAAAAAGTGACAAGAAGAAGAAAAATAATCAAAAGAATGAATCAAAAAGTGGAGAAAAAGAAAAATATGGGAAATGGAGGATTGATTGGGAAGAAAACAATGAAGTGATGGTGAACGAAATAAGAGTGAAGATGATGAAAATTCGACTATTTCTCTCAAATTTTGATTTCCATACCTTTTATTGTATCCATGAGCCATAGTCTAACGTTACAAGCCTACAAGAACTATTAACCTTGTCATATTTATCCAATATACTAGTGGAGAAAAGTTGTTCAAGTCAAGCCTATGGATACCTGATAAACATGGCTAACGAGTATAGACTTTAATCATTTGCATGCAAGCATCTCATTGTGTGACTTCATCTTTGGTATACTTGTGTTGAATATCTTATGGATCGAATAATCACCAATAATGTCATTTGTGATCTGTGTAAGTGAATTTGTATGTTAATGAAGTGTGGGTTAAACTGAATTGAAATCTTTTGAGTTTATAAGGATAGTAAGTGTTGTGAATCTATTTGAACAGTTGACTGGGTAAATGAGAATTGACATAGCACACACTGTAAAGGGCCTAAAATCCTTACTTGAAAATTTGCGGAAAATTTAAAATTTTTCTTTTTAAATAATTAAAATTGCCTCCTTCATAACTGAACTTATAAATAAAGTTTGATGTTCAATGTGGCAGCGGAAGAATTAACATTTTTGAAATAACAGTAAAAAGTTTTTCCAACAATAATTAAAACGTTTGAGCCATCAATTAAAAATAAATGCTGAACTGAGGTCCTCGGGTCCTACTACTGCCGACTCGAGCCTGCTCACTGGTCCCCGCCCTCGGCCCCGGCATCATCAGAACCTACAACAATCAAGTCTAGTGGGTCTAAAGACTCAACATGCATATATCGTAAATAACGAGTAAATACTATAGTAAAATTTCATGGAATAAAATGTCATGTCATGAGGCATATCTGTAAAGTGTCGTGTCATGATTAATTATAATACGTGCATAACTGAACTGAAAATATCATGGTAAAAATGTTTGCTCCTTGGAGCCCTGTACTGAAATAGCCTGTAATAATTTCCTGGTGAGATTATGGTATACGCAAGTGGCCCCCTGCACTGAAACTGACCGGTAACTGGCGAGCGGATAATAATATGCTCCCATGACCGGTAACTGGCGACCGGATAAAATAGTAAACGTCTGATCAGACTGTAGCCACAGTATCCTGGGTGAACAAACTCAACTGACCGGTAACTGGCGACCGGATTTAGCAATAATCCCATGATAGTGTAATGGCCACAAGCAATATCGCATAATCTCAAAAATGAACATTTTATATATTTATGCACGTAATATAATTAAATGGCACAATTAAATATCTGTAACAATTTACTGCTTGGATTGGATCGTCCTAGGCTCGCTGCAACCTAAATATGTCATGAAAAATATGCAATAGATTTATGGGACCAAACTATGCAATAACATTCTAAATGTGACAATTACGCCTACCGACTTCGTAATTAATCATGACTCCGAACCAACCGAACAACACTGAACCGTCATGTAGTCCTGATTAAAATACGCCTAAAATGATAAAATAATGCTCCTAAAATGGTTGAGGGCCGAAATCTAGGTGAATGGAGGCCAAAACAAGAAACGCTCTTTCGAGAGTCAATTTGGCACATCGCACCGTAAATTCTCGTACGACCTCAAAAATGAACCGAATTACAAACGGTCAAAAACAGTGACCTTCCTAACTCAATGAGGCACTGTCCAGTCCAAGGCCATAGGCTAAAAGCCGACCGAGAGTCGAACGAGCCACTGCACCTTCACAGCAAGTGCTGTCCAAAATACAGCAGATGTGCTTGGTTTTGCTTGCGTCGTTTGCGAAGGCTCATGGCCATTGGGGCTTGAACCACCGACCAAAACCTCTTACCAACGTCCCAAGGAATGATTCGAACCATGGCTAAGGGCTTTAAACCAGCCATAATTCGGAATATTCCAGCAACAATCGAAAAGATTCACCCGAGAGCACCTTTGCATGCGCGTGTGGTGTTTAGCTTTGCTTGCTGTCTCGTGTCGTTCCAGTGACCATTTGATTGACCATGGCACGACCTAGACATCTAGGGGTATGGTATGAACCGTGGCTAAGGGCCATAGGCCAACCAAGATCCACACCAAACCACCCAAAACCGAAACTCATATGCTGTACCAAGGAAGGGCCGAAATGGGGAAGGAGCTGTTCTTGTTGTTTTATTTGAAAACCGATGCACCATGGACCGAGCCACCAAAAGGGCGACTTATTCACGTCTTAGACATGTTAGGGAAGTGATCTAACCATGGCTATAGGCCCTTGGGGCAGCCAAGATCAGATCCTTTCTCCTATGACAGCAAACTGAATTTTTCGAAAACTAAAAGGGCCAAGATTGAAGAGTTGCTGTCAAATTCGAATTCTATCATGCATGGGGCTTGTTTGAAAGGACCAACATGGTCTTGACACACCCTAGTATGTGTCTAGATGTAGCCTAGTGAGCCTGGAGTCGAGCCATCCACCTGAAACATCAAAACAAGAGAACCCGTGAAGAGCATCATGAAAATCGAAAATTCTGCATTCTTATTTTCTGAAAAATTCTTGATGTATTTCGGTTTTTGCTTAATAAAACATGACATGTAATGAAAATAATTGATATTAGGACTTGATTGAAGAGTCAAGGAAGAATATATGCATGCCTGGTTTCGTTTGAAAGAAAAACGAAAAGAAGAGACGATCCGGCGCGGAGGAGTGGAGCGTTTTGCTACCTAGCTTGTTACTGAATTTTTCCTCTTGTGTCTAGCTATGCACCCACGGTTTTCTACTCTGAAATGGCTCTGATTTTCGAGATTAGGGAGAGGAGAATGATGGTTGGAAAGGTGAGGGGGATGATCCACTAATAAAGGGATTTAAAATGCAAGACCAAGTCTACCTCTCATTCAAATTTTAAATTTGTTTGAACAAGTCTTCTTGGAGTTGCATGGCCGATTGTCCATGAATAATTAGACTACGATATTGCTTACTAATAATTTAATTAAGGTTGATTAATAATTAAAAAGATTATCATAAAAAAATGACCATGAATGGGTCCAAGATGATGAGTTGGCAAGGCAATACACAATCCACTAGGGCCGAAATTCTCACAAATAAATGGAGGGGAATTCTTTTCTAACTAGTAAATTTATAACCCTTAAAAGCCTCACTAATCCTTTAATTAATTTAGTGAATTAATCCTATAATTATTGGAACTTAAGTGAACTTATTTCCTACTCACCTCAAGTAAATTTAAATCCTCAAACCTCCTTTTTAACTTAAATGAACTTACTTGCTAGCTAAAATAAATTCCGGAACTGATTCTCGAATCTTAAATTCTATCTCAAAACTCCAACTCCAGTCCGGCCTCACTGAAATAACTGAAATGGTAACAATCAAACTACTGCATGAAATAATAAAATAATTAACTTTAAATACTCATGCAACAAAAATCATTTTAATTTAAATACTAGAACTATGCATGGTTTATACGTAGTCTAAGTTCCGGGTTCTAAATCTTCCCCCCTTAAAAGAAATTTCGTCCTCGAAATTAAAACTCACCGAATAACTCGGGGTAACGATCTCTCATCTCCGACTCAGACTCCCATGTAGCTTCCTCCTCTGAATGGTTGAGCCATCTGACTTTGACTCGCTTAACCAGCTTGTTCCGGAGCTTCTTCTCCTGCCTGTCTAGGATCTGCACTGGCCTCTCCTCATAAGATAGGTTCGGAGTAGCTGCAACGGCTCAAAGTTCAGGACATGCGAAGGGTTCGCCATGTACTTCCTCAGCATGGAGACGTGGAACACATTGTGTACTCCGGCCAGATTCGACGGAAGCCACACGATAAGCTAGCGTCCCAACTCTGTCGAGGATCTCAAATGGTCCAATGAATCTCGGACTGAGCTTCCCTTTCTTGCCAAATCGCATGACACCCTTCATAGGTGCCACCTTCACAAAGACATGGTCGCCGACAGCAAACTCTAAATCTCTCCTCCGCTATCGGCATAACTCTTCTGTCGACTCAGAGCAGTCCTCATTCTATCACGGATCCGGGCTACTACATCGACAGTCTGCTGAATAATATCTGGACCCAACTCTGCTCTCTCTCCTACTTCATCCCAATGAACAGGAGATCTACACTTGCGGCCATATAGTGCTTCATACGGAGCCATACAATGGAAGACTGGAAGCTGTTGTTGTAGGTGAACTCAACCAATGGCAAGTTCGACTTCCAACTCCCTGAGAAATCAATGACGCAAGCACGGAGAAGATCCTCTAAAATCTGAATGACTCGCTCTGACTGCCCATGCTGTCTGCGGATGGAATCTGTG